>NW_013667887.1:130302-151772 GCF_000517525.1 Limulus polyphemus | reverse complement strand
GAAAAATTAATAAATACACAATATATATATATATAATAAACAGTAGTAGGCTGCTGTAAACCAGCTGCTTCTCTGTGGTCGGTGGTTCGAAAGTTATCATTTTCCTAAACATAGTTACCTCCACTGGCACAAATAGCTATTTCTCAATCTTCATCTTTGCCATCTAACATTGTGCTTGCTTGTTCCAGTCTTTATATACCCCCACATGACTGCCCTCAGCAATATCTAATTTGCAAAACATTATCCCGGCCCTCACATGCCATCTATGCATGTACTGTATATAAGCACTGTATGCAGACAATAAAATCACTTTTTGAAGACTTACCACATTCCGGTCACTAACACCAGCTTTTAGTGGGGAGGAAAGGAGGGAGAGTGTTAGTGGAGGTAAGTATGTTTGGAAATACGTTTTCAGTTCAGGAAAATGATAACTTCCAATACATACATACCTCCGCTGACACTAATAGCTAAAATCCCACATGAAGAAAAAGTAGGGGCCAGTGAGGACAGAGATCATACAGAAAGCATCTGCAGGAAACAAATATGTACTATGAGAAGTGATATCTCAGTGGGGAACACCGCACTACATCCGGAACAGGTATGCTCTTCACCCTGAACTACAGAAAATTGAAAAGGGTGGAATATAATACAAACAGCTGAGGTTCCACAACTCGGGTTAAATTAAAGGGGTCATGGTACCCATATCCCACATTGGTGGCCAGGGCAGTTGGACCACAGATATATACATCTTTGTGATAGGATCCCTACCAGTAACTACAGAATAATGCATTTTGAACCCCTGGATTTATGAAAGAAAGAAAGCAACACCAAAATGAACAATCCTTCTGATCAACCTGAAGAAGTCCAAAAGGCATCATCCCAGGTCTGGATTGATGGGATCATATGCCATACTCCACCAAAGTCCAGAACACATCCTGTCTGGATTTAGAAACAGTTGTCTTTACTTCCCCACCAAGTGGGCAAGGAGAATTCCACTTACCCATGGAATTAAGGAGAGGATGTGGAACACTGTCACACCAAGGACCAAAGATGAGACTGCATCACGTTCGGATTTACGTGGAGATAGTGGACCCCATGCATGAACAATATAAGACCTGACAGTGTTCATAAGAGGGTCCAAGCACCCCCCCCCCCCCACTGAATAGCTAAGTGTCAAATCTTGACTGGATTTATGAGTATGCTCCCATGTAGGTTGGTCCTGCTCTTACCAACTTCCAGGGACTCGGGTAGGAGGGTCCCCAACTACACCCTCTTCTCCAAGAGTGGAGAAAACTCAACACTCCGAAGGTAAATCTTCTATCCACCACCCCAGCAACTGGGAAGTGGGTGTGGTAAGGACTCCCGAGCTCCTCTAGTAGAAGATAAGCATTGGGGAGTCCTGAGGAAGAGATCTCCGGAGACAGTGCAACAGGTGAACCATGTTCCCTAATTTTTAAAAGGAAACTGATCTTGACTGATTCAGGTCTAAGATCAACAGGGACTGGCAAAATCTCCTTTAGCTTTACTCATGATAGTCCATGAGTAGCAGTCCATTAGAAATATTGTAATATGATATCACCATCAAGAATTGCATCTAGATGGTCTTATGGAACACCTCATCTCAACAGAGCCCATTGCAACCAGGGTCCGATATATACAGGTTGCTAGTGCAGAATTTAAATACAAGCACACCCGATTGTGCAACACTCGCCATTGAGTGGGATCCAAAAAAAAAATCAATAGGGGACCCTAGAAGAGAAAGGAACAATAACTGTAAGTCAAATAACACATTACCTACTACCCTGTTAAAATATAGTAGAGTTAGCAAATACAGCCACGGGCAGAAGATGAAGTTCCTTCAAAGAGGAAACTGCCAGATCATGAAGGTAATGAGATATGAACGTGTTGGAGAAGTCCACCTATCGGCCCACAAAATATCTGCAGGGAAGAAAGACGGAAATGATTAAGAGAACCAATGGAATGAGGAGTAGAAGGATGGGGGCCTTGAGACACGAGGGGATGAACATGCAGAAGTAGAACAAGTTGAAGTAGAATAGGGCCGAGCAGCCAAACATGATAAAGAAGACTGCAAACGTGCTGTATCAACTCTGGGTTCTAAAGATTCTGGAATTCCAGCAAATAAATAAAGCCGAAGAAAAGGAGCTTCCCGTAAATCTCGAAGGGCAGAAGAAGGTAAGTGAATACCCTCCAAAATTCATCACGACTCAACATGTACCAGCAACAGACCTATCAAGTCAAATCCTGAAGAGTACAAACGTGTCCAGTAAATGGCCCAGTTCATTGTCAAATTGTTGAGGTGATCAGTGATATGCTTCAGACAAAAGTTCAAGGGAAGAGAAGTATCTTTAAAAAGTAGTAAGAGACAAACAAATCTGTGAAAATTGCAACCAGTTAAGAGAGATAACAGGTCCGTACCTGGCACCCCATAGATCCAACAACAGATCCAACCTTTGAGTGTCCAAATATATATTATCCTGACAATGATACGCCAGGGCATGTTGTTCAGATAAATGAGGGGGAGTGGCATAGTGATACCCTCACGTAATTGTGTTGTAAACTTCCCTGCATGCACAGCGATATCAGGAGAAGGAGGAAAAACAAAGTAATCCCATTGCTAATGATCAGAAAACAAATCAGGGTAGACTCAAAAGCAACTGGTTGCATCTCCAAAACTTCACAAACAAGTGTAACTAACTTCAGAAAAAAGGTGCAGAAGGTGGCTGATCAGATGAGTCCTCAGGAGAGGAAGCTCTAGTGAAAGAAGCAAGAAACAGGGAGACTAAATTCTCCCCAGAATATCCCGTTTTAGAATAAAAATTAATATCAACACCTCCTAGAGAGATACCCATGGGCCACATCAAGGACTTGATCTTACCTGGATTCAGGTCACAGACGGCTTCAATGGAGAATGCCACCCCTCACCCAATCACTACTAGATAACAAAGGGGGAACAGATGAAGGCTGGGTAGCCTCCATTCTTGAAACCATTACATGAGAATTCATATCCATTTTTTTTATATATTTCTAGGAAAAAACAAATTCAACGAAATGTATCTCTGGATAACAAAAGAAAGAATTCCCAATTATTAGAAAGCAAAAACTAAGAAAATGTAAATCACAAAACGTTAGTCCGAATGTTCGTACTTTGTCGAGAATAAGCAATTTTTTTGTCTGCATGCAGTGCTTATATACTGTACCTACATAAAGTATTGCAAATTAGATATGGTCGAGAGCAGTCAAGTGAGGTGTATAAAAACTGGAGCAAGCAAACACAATGTTAGATGGCAAAGATGAAGATTGAGAAATAGCTATTAGTGTCAGCGGAGGAATGTATGTTTAGAAATTAGGGATGGCACATGCTACATGGACTGTGCACTGATAAATGTGCTGTGACAGGACTTCATAATTGGATGGAGGACAACTTATGCACTGGCTGGGACTAAAAAACTTCTAGTGTACAACCATAAAAAATAACTAAAATTACATTCAAGTATTGTATATCTAAGTAAATTAATATTAAAAGTTTAAAATATTATTATTTTTGTCTTAAAACTTCTTTCTTGATTGCACACATAATTCACTTCCTATACATTGTATTTGCAGTCTTAAAGAAAGGTATCAAATATAAGCAAGTCAACAGTAATAACAAAATATACTGTATTTTGGAAGTTATTAGTAAAATATGAAAATAAATAACATTAACTCTTTCATAAGTTTGAAATATTTTTGGGCTGAGTTCCGGTCAATTGTATGTATACTATCTTAATTACACTAATGTGTGTTAATGTTTATCTCCTAATTATCCTAAAATTAAATTATACTACACTCACACATAATTATATGTCTTTATAACAATTTAGTATTAATCACAGAACTCATTATTCAAACATAAAGTGAAACTTTTAAATGCCACTGAAGATAAACAAAATTTCTCTGAAAACTTACTTTTTATAAAATACAAGAAATACATTCATTCCGTAGCACAAAAAACAAACTCACACAATCAAAGCCTATTACACATTAACACAAAATCATGTGTATGTTACACAAAAGTTTTGCCTGTAAACAAGAAAATTTATCCATGCTTTTTTTTATGCCCTAGTCTTGGCTGAACTTATTAGCATGTGTTCTTACACTTCACATGATACAAATTTACTGTTAGCTGAAGTTTTAACTATTTCTTATAATTTTCCTCACATGTCTGACAACAACCTATCTAATAACCTGAGTATCAGCTAGGCCAACTGTATTCTGGTCAGAACTGTGAACAGGCTGTTTGAATCAGAAAAATCAGTAAGCCTGTGTACACAGTATTTACTCTGTTATCAGTAATTTTTGTTCATGGTCCACACTTTATAAAACCTTAACTTGACCTCTGACAATAGAGCTCAAGAATACTTGATTTTTATAATTCACATTTGTGCCTAATTGTTCCCTCAAGACCTTTCTACACAATATTATATATAAATATACATACAACTAAAAATAAAAGATAAAATCAAATGCAGTTCCTGGACTGATTTGCAGGTCAGATTTTTTTATTTATTTCTCATTCAGATTTTGTTGTAATTTTCTACCTAAGAATGGTGAATACCATAACTTAATTGATTGTGATTATGTACACTATATGAGATATATCCATTTGTAATGGCAATCAGTATTTCACCAAAAAACCTTTTGAAAGCTTAATTATTTTTTCAGTAATTTCTGGTTGCAAATAATTTTGTGAAAGTTTGTTAGTTGGCATGGGGACTTAGCCAAACTATGTTTATACAGATTAAAACAAATGTATTCTTATTGAAAACACTTAATACCAAGTTGATACATGTTTAGGTACCAAACAAACTACACATATAATATAACAATGTCCTTTATAAGTTTTATATACTGTTTTTTCTTATGCATGTACATTTCTTAAAACAAAAAAAAATCTTCACATATATATTTATTCCTTTGTCATATGCTTTGAAGTTCACATACCCTTATTGAACCAGTTACAAAACAGTTTCACTTAACCATATTGATGAACAAAAAAGCTGGAAGTGTTTATCATACAAAGAAAGTCTAAAACAAAATTTACATACTGATTTCCTGACACAAATGAGCTTTGCCTTTATCCTCCCAACATGTTGATTCAAAATCTATCACAATCAAATAGTCAAAGAATTGCCCTGTAAAAACAAAATGTCTTAAATTACTGAAAGTAAAAACATGATATATACTTTCTATAATATCAAACATATTCAAAATAGAATATCATAAAAATATCATAACATCACAAGAAACCAACAATTCTTCTGAAGGAATACTTTTGTGTTTCGGAAGAAATGAAGTTAAATTGATTCGTTAGATTTCATCTGCCTGGTATCTAGACAATGCAATACTTTAACATGACTTCTCTTTTTTTCCTTTTCAAGGGATCTAACAAGAGCCTATCTAGGATATCCAATTTTCCGTTACTCCTATAACAAAATACAAACTATTCATCCCTAATCTTTAAAATATTTATCCAATCTCCTTTATACTTCTTAACTAATGTAGTAATGCTTTACAGACAACTGAAAGCAAACCATTCTGTAGGTCAAACCCTTTATTAGAAAAGTCTTAACCAGAGTTGTGTCTATGCTTTCCCTATATTACACTTGAGTTCTCTCATCTTACTTCCTACAATTTCTATGAAAATATCATCTGAATTTATGAATTCCAAACCTCTAACAATCTTAAAAACTTTAATGGTACCCTCTTCCCAGGTCCTGCTCGTGAAAACATCAAATGTTTTCATCTTATACAACTACCATCATCTCTCCAAATCTCAAATTGTCCTTGTAGTTCTTCTCTGACATTCTCCAACAAACCAATACCCTTTCTTAAAACTGAAAAAAATATTCCTAAAGAACCAATGACCTTCTTGTACTCAATATTTTATACAACCTAAAATCCTCTTTGCTTTATTACTAGTTAATGAACATTTTTTAAAAGAGTAAATAGTTTCAATAGCTAAGTCCAGATCTTCTTTCTCATAAACATCACACAGTTATTGAGCAAAACTGCATGAATAGTCGTGCTAACCAATATGCACAACTTTACTTTTATCAAGTTTAAAGGCTTCTGCTAGGTGTTAGCCCAGCTCACCAAATAATCCAGATCTCTCTGCAGAACCATAGCATCTTCAGGTCAATATGAACTACTCATTGATTTAATATCATTTGCAAACTTTCATTATCTTGTCGAAAACGAAAAATAGTAGAGGAACTAGTACAGAACCCTGAGGTACAGAAATATATCATTTGTAATATTAATCCACAGTGACTTCACCCCATTAATAACAATCTTCTACCTTCTATCACCCAACCATTTCTCAACTGATGGAACTAGCTTATTTCTTGCCTTAAAAGATACAATTTTCATTTAAAAAGAATAAGAAAGGGCCATCTAACTACTATTCCATTTTCTACAACCAATCTACCATTCTACAAAGAGAAACATCTTTTCCTATATCCAACATTGACCACTAAAATACTCTTCCAATCTCCTCTTATTAAACTCTTTCAATTACAGCTACTACCACCCGAGTTGCCAAACTATTACATAGGTCACTCATTCTATTAGAAAAGTAATACTGTCTTAACTGGAGTCATATCTCTGTATTATATATCTTAACCTCAGGTCTTCTGGTCTCACCTGTCTGCGGGTATTCGAATCATTAAAAAGTTTTGTTGATGACATAGTATAATCTTAGTTACACAAATATTTAAATAAAGTACATTATTTACCAATTGTCAAGAAATTTTAGCTGATCATTATATGATAATCCTCCAAACCTGGAATCACCATGGTAGCTCTTCTCTGAACCTTCTTCAACAAGTTAACACACTTTCTTAAATAAGGTGACTAAAAATAAACATTATTCCAAACATGTTCTAGTTCTAGCCAGCATCTTCCAGAGTAAACCAATGATCTATTTTGACTTGTATTTAATATCTCCATGTATACATACAATCTAAAATCCTGTTTGATTTATTACTATCTAATATGTATTGTATAGGCAGCTTCAAAGACTATGTAATAGATTTGCCCTAATATTCTCAACTTGGGATGAAGCAGAATAAATTTAAACTTGAGCATGCTTAACAAAACTCACCATAATGGTGGTTTCCACATGACACACTGACTGACTTAATCTACTGCATATGCTCAAAGGATAGTGGGAAAAAGTAGTGCAAATAAAGTAGTCCATATATTTGTAACAGCAATAAAGTTAAATTCCTTTATACCCTTTACACACTTTGTTTTTAAGAAATGTTCATCATAAGTCCATAATGAAGTTCAGATCAATAACTGGTAATTTGAAACTTCAACACAACAGAAGAATGTCCAACACTGAAAAAGAACAAATAAGATCAATGCTAAAATAACACAGTTCTATAGTTCATATAGTCCCTAAAGTTCTAATATACCATCTTCAAGTGACTTCATTAACATAAGAGATGAAGTCCCCTTTTTTGTCAGGCAATCAGCTAGTTTCTTTCTAGTGTCAAACCAAATAACTTCTTTGATCTGATGACTTTCAACAAGTTCTTTAATTCCACTGATCTCAACCCTAAAATGTTTTTCATTGACAAACTTGTTTGATTTAATGGCATCTACAATGCAGTCCATAATGTAGACAAGTGGTAATACCTCTGGGTTAAGTTTACCAATACTCAACTCAGCAAATAGATTGGCATTAAATATTGCTGCATCTATAGCCTCAGTCATTGCTAAGGTCTCACCAGCCAAAGCACTATGCACAACATATCTAGAATTTTTCTAGCATTCCAACATATGGGGAAAAACTTCCCTGATTTACCAATGAATGGAATCAAATATCCTTCTGGACTTCCACCATCTGGCAGGTTTCCAAAAGACATGTCAATAAAAAACAGGAATTGACAATTTTACTTCTCCCGGTTGTTGAGATCTAAGTGTATCAGTCTCAGATTTTACTTTTGTTATTACTTTATTCACCTCTATTATATCTCCTACTGTGGCAATTTTGATATGTGATGCTAGGTTACATGCATCAAATGAAATATCTGGTTGACTCTAGTGATCTGCCCATAAAGTTTGTCCCACTTTTGATCAAAGCTGGTCTCTCTCCTTGTCTGTTGAGGGAAAGTCCCACTCAAGTTTTATCTATTTGTACAGGGGTTAAATTGTAAATATATTCATTTTGATGCACATACATATTTCTTCAATATTACTAACTAGCCTGATACCAATACACTCAAATGTACAGCTATCTTCCTTTACAATAGAAAATGTGTATCTTACACTATCAATCACTGTTGATTCAAATTCAAAGGTTCCACTCCATACAAGGTCATCAACATGACTTGCTAAAACATCTATCAGTGTTCCTTGCTTGTCCATCCAAAAGAATACTGCAGGATCAACTTTAGAAATTGTTTCTCCTAGATCTGTCATAACTGTTTTCACTCTATTACACCATTGTAATGAGGCATCATCGACATACATACATTTATGAAAGTGCCACACTTTTCCTGGTACATTAGCTTCTTTTGGTGGATGTATGTAGATATCTTTTCTATACTTCTCCTTACAAAAAGGCAGTTTTGTTATCCACTGGAAACATTTCCAAATTATTCCAAGCAAACAATGCTAGTGTAAGACACGTTGATTCTTTTGAACATGTTGGAAAATCTTTTGGTATTTATCTATTTCCTCAAAAACCTCTCACCACTAGTCTGGCTTTAGTGGTCACATTACCATCTGGATTCTTCAAGGTACAGACCCATCTCATGGATATGCATTTCTGTACTTTATCTGGTATTTCATTGTAAACCTTATTCCGTTTCCAACTATTTAGTTCTCTTAGGTTGGCATCCTCAAACAACACTTATTCAAATATCATGACATTCTCTTCCTCATTTCATGTGCCAGTGTCATCAGGAACTTCTGATACTTGAACATCGCCAATTTGGCCTAAATAAACTGACTATTTCACTCCTTCTAATTGCATGGGTCCAGTTTATTCTAAATTTTACCAGTTTTTTAATTTTTCTGTGGCCTTGCCTGCATGACTAAGGAGCCAAGCAGTCAGTTGCTGACCATTTTGTTGGTGCTTATACTGCAGAATATTTCCAGGACTAATCTTTTGTTCATCCACATTTCTAATGGATGCTGTTTGATTTTCAAGTATGGAGCTATTTAATTTTAACTCTATGTCAGTTTCATCATCTGTTTACTCTTCTTCAATATTATTCGATTCCTTCCTTTGTTCTATTTTGATAACTCCTTGTTCAACTGAAGTTGACTTATCATTTGAACTGTTATCTGTTTGGATTGCTTCCTTCAGTCTACACTGATGGACTCTAACTACAATCCCATCATGTCAAACAAACATCACTGGATTATCCTGCCCAATAACTGTAGCTGGCCCTTTTCACTTTGAACTGTCTGGATATATATAATAAACTTTGTCACACGTGGCACATAAACTCTGTTATCAGACAGGTCTATCTTCTTATGCTCCTTCTCACATTTTCAGAACATTCCATCTTCATGAATGCACATCTAGCTGTAGACAAAGAATCAATATTCTTGGCTACAACTTGGCTTGTTGTTGTGCCTTCTATTGTAGGAGGTTTATCAACAAGTACTGAAGACAGATTAGTATTTCTACTGTAGAATAACTGTTAGGCATTGTATTCATGAATATTTCACAGACTATTATTAGCCACCAGGGCCCAACATAATGTTGTTTCCCAATCATACTCTTTTTCTGCTTTAATTTTCCTTATATATTTCTGTGAGTGTCTGATTATGAAGCTCGAACAAACCAATGGTCTAAGGACTTTATGTATCTGTGGTTTTGAATTTGATGTTGAAGTTTTCACACATACTCCTGGCCTCTTCTTTATTAAACTTACCTCCATTATCACTATATAGTCTTTTAGGAGCACCATGAATACCAATCTAATGTTGTATAAATTTCTGTACAAAAATGAATGATAGTTTACTTGTGATTATTGCACCAATATAAAATCTTGTAAACTCATCAATTATGCAGATACCATAACCTCCTTTCCAATTCATGCAAGTCTACTGCTACAGTTTCATTAAAGTCTTTAGCTAAAGGAAACTGCTGGTTTAGGTTGCTTCTTATATTTGTAACACACCTCACATCATTTACAATATGTGGAAGGTTTCAAAAACCTAACATTGTGTCAGCATACTCTAGTAGTTTTCTTAGAAGTCCACTGATGCATGTCCAAACAGATAATGAAGTTTCATCAATATATTATTCTGATCAGCTGCACTTGTGATGTCAATGATAACCAAAATTTCTGCTTCCTGTACTTTTGTTTCATTACCATTAAACTTGTTGCCACTAGCAACCAATATTTCAGCTTGTTGCCTATTTGTATCTTCACATTTGTTCTCTGTATCAAATGACTGAATATTTATGCAAAATGTCCATTTGATGTGAATTCCAATTTCACAGGGTTGCTGATCAAAACAGCCTTATCATTGCTCTCTTAAGAGATGTTTTACTAAGTAATAAAGGTATGTCTGCATTCACTACTTCTGTGTTGACCTTACATATTGTTACTACTATTTTGGCAGGTAAAGTGGAATTTTTATGACACATCTTTTGCACTATCTCCAAACTTGAAAGATTTGTTACTGACTGTGTTAACAACAGTAGCTCTCTGTTTGCTTTTTAATCCATCAACTTAATATTTTAGCCACATTCTGTTCTTGTACATGCAGTATCAATTATAGGACAGCCAAGTGACTCTGTCATAAGTATTTAATTTTGTGATGTCTCTTCTTTCACAAATAAAGTTGAATTACAAAATTTACTTCTATTGTCACCTTCAGCTACACAGACAGCCTGTTCAGTTTTGAGTGGACAATCCTTGGCCCAATGAAACACTAATTGACAGATCACAAACTATGTTCTTCTACCATACTAATCTAATAGGTTGGTTCCCTTAGGTGTACTGTTAATTCTCCTGTTTAATAGAGGTTGATGGCTTTGCTAAAACTAATATTTTGCGTTAGAATCAGGGGTGAACTTCTGCAGTACATAAACTGCTTCTTGTTTTATCATAATACTTTCTTTCTTACCATCAAAGCAGTTTCACTTGTCATGTGACCATAAAAAAAATTCTCTTCAATGTGGACTTCACTGATGGATATTTTAAGCCTAATGTTGCTGTCAGCACTAGTTTCCTGTTCCATTGTGTCAAATTAGCACTGTCAAAAAGTTTGAATGACAAAATAGCATCCAGAAGTTTCATTTTATATTTTTTGCACATTGTGTATAGACATTCATATTCAAAAATAAATCATAACATCGACATGTCTTCAGGTTTACTATATGAAATGAATTTTAAGTATGCCTCATAGGCTAAATCTATGGCTTCTTTCATAACCAGCGAATCAAGAGCCTTCATCAAATTTAACATTTTCTTAAACTGAAAATGTATTTCTGATAGATACTTACCACCTGTTACAAAAAGCTTTCTTGACTTATACTGTCCTCTATTGGCACAAATTTTTTAATACCACTAGCCTTGATACTCCCACTTACCTGTGCATACTAACATGCAGCAACCCTCCACAAATAGGAGTGCAACACTATCGCTATTGTAACTAGCACCATTTCTAGTCTTGTAGCTGTTTCCACTCGATTGGCAGTCTTATTGAATAGATGTGTTTTCGCTTGTGGTTTGATTCAGTTATCCACAAGTTTTTTACTTTCTTAATTTTTCTACTTCAGTTACATTATTATTTACTGTTTTCATTCTCTGCTGTGGAGAGTTAGGATTTCAGTCTCATAAGTTATGCACTTGCAGTTTCAGGTGGTCATGACTACAACAGTTGTTACTGCTGCAGCAGAATTACTGACCATGTCCAACAGGTCAGAACTATTATTCTCTGCCCATGAAGTGACAGCTCTGGTACGACAGGATTGACCAATTTCATGCAACAATCAGAACAAACTGATGGTTATCCTAACAAACCAGCTCAGGGTTTTAGTGATCAGGAATTTTTGGATTTGAATAGCCTTTTCCTCCTCCTGAATATGCCTCTCAATTGCATGCCACTTTGGGGGATTTACCCAGACCTCTTCCCCTTTTCTGGAATTTATTATTCAGGTATGTTATATTCTGTCCTTATCTCCCATTTCCTATGGTTCCACCCCTGCCCTTCTCGGGGATAAGCCTTTGGGTTATTATTTTGTTTCCTCCTTCCCTGAATATTGAAATTTATGCAAGTCATTTTGGGGAGCATTTGCTTTCAGGGGATCATTATGCCTCAACCCCCACATACTGAGGATGGTCATACTTTTGATTATCATTATTCCAACTTCCCTTATTTGGACTAGCAGCATTTGATGTCCCTTCACCCTTAGGGCAATAAAGGGCAGTATAACTCAAGAACGCTTTTTGCGAGAAGAGGTAAGATATTGCATCATGAACATCCATTAAAACTTCCAAATACAAATCACTTACATCAATTTCAAGTGCCTTTGCTTTTGCCTGGCCAGTTAGAAATAAAGTAACTGCCAAAGTCTGGTTCTTTTTGTTGAGGTTCATCATCAGCCTCCATATTTCAACTTTGTTTTTCTAGGTCTTATAGAATGTATCTGGTCATAAAGCTAGTACATTTTTGTAATTGTTACTCAGAGCATTAAATAAGATTTCAGGTCAATGAGTATTTAAAACAATCCAACTTTTTTCTCCTTAAGGTACAAATTCTTCTTACATATTATAAAGCCAAAGGCTGAGGCTCTTCATAATATGTAAATATTTGTACCTTAAGGAGTAAAAAAGGTGCATGTACAAATCATTACCTTGACACTGCTTCGCCACACAGAGGTAGTCTTCTGTCTAAAGGTAGAAAAAAGCCATTTTTTCTTCAAGAATTCCTCTGCCGTCCTATATCACAAAACTGGTGTGTGTAATTTGACTAGCCTGCTCAAAATATTATATGAATAGCTTAAGTCTTTACATCACGGTTGAATGAATGTGAATAACTGAGTTTATAACTGACTAGTGTCTTTGCACTTCTTGTGTCTATGTCTCTTAGAGCTCTGCCTCTGCTAAAAAATATATCCTGAACTGTGACAAGATTTAAAAGATTCCAGCACTTCCTGTGCATGATTACCAAGAACTTTAACTATTTAACTTCAAAAACTTTAACTATTTAACTTCAAAAACTTTCACATATTTACATATTAAACTAATACATTGTACTTGTTCAACAACTTCAATGGGAGCTGAAACACTTCTTAGCCCTAGGTGTATATTGTTGACAAAGCCGCCCTTTCTTCTTTTCTGTTTTGTAACCATAGCCTGACTGCTCTAACTGGATCATAATTTGATAACTGAATATTACTCATTTGAATATTCAAAAGACTGCCTAGAGTTTCTGCTTTCAATGAACATCTGTATTTGTTTTTTATTCTATTTTGGGCACTGAAACTCCTTTCACACTCAACACTTGTAACAGCTATACATAGAGTTATTGTACACAGCTTTGCAAACTCAGGCGTCACTTCTTTATGCAATTGTAGAGCCCTCTGGCACAGATTCTGAGTAGATAAATGTTTGTATGAGCCTGAAATCATACCTTTTAGCATAGGTCACTCTTGCTTGAGCTTTTCTTTGTCTAAGAGTTTGCTGACTTGTTTTTGTTCTCTCTTTTCATCCCCCCCCCCTCCTGGAGACTGCCATGAACAACATTTACTGTTTGGTCAGTTCCATATAACAGTGCAAGAGCCTCAAGAGCTTCTTCACTTTTACCAGTACCTGGTGAATTAACCACCACTGGTTACAGCAAGAGGCTAAAGTTTTTGAATCTGTGTTTTATATTCTTTTTCAGACTTGATATGTACCTGTTTTTCAGGTGTGACAATTCATTTTCAGTATTTTCAGAATATTTCTTATGTTTTTCTCCATTCATAAAAGCACTAGTTTTTCCTCCTCCTTCTCTAAGTTCTGTTCACTCTCTCATGCTCCTTACAGAATTTCCATCTCCTGATTATAGAAAATCTAACTTAGCTATTGTTGCTTCCATCAATGGCTGAATTTCACTAAATACCACATTTTGTTTTTATAACTGCTCACTAAGTATTGCAAGAACATCATGAATATCTAGTATAGATGACACTAGCATCAACTGTCTAATATTCTGAAAAGTAGTTGTGCAAACCATAGGTGGTAACATTTTTCTCTTCTACAAAGTTTAAAAGGGTAACCAGCTTCAACAGAATTTATAATCCCAAGCCATTTTATGTTATATGGCTTTTTTATTGTAAGTTCAGGCTCACCTAACAGTTTTTGAATACTGTTGAGTTTTGAAGTACGGTTACTTGCCCCATGAAATAATGCAAAGAGTTAAAATTATCTCTAAATGTCTTGAGAGTGTCCAATTTTTTAATTGAATCTGTCACAGCTAAGCTTAGGCAATGGGTAATACAATGGGTTTGTACTGCAAAGGGGGAGTTTTAAAGAAATATAACAAATTTGCAGAATATGACATTCCCTTTATAAGTCTCTACTAAATGTGATACTGTGATACTTTTCTAAATGTTCTTGTTGAATTTATTCAACTATAGGTTCTAGTACTTTACCAATCACTAAGGTACACATAAAACACTATCCCTCACCTGAAAAGTGGTGTGATGTTGATTGATATCTTCTGACACCTTACCACTTTTAATTGACATGAAAATGGACTAGTTGTCCATAAACCTGCTTTTTTGTTTTCTTTATTATCTTGTTGTTATACTGTAGGTGAAGTTGACTTTTTTAATTAGAGTTGTGTGACCGTAAATGAAAACTAAGTTGTTCAGTTATTATGATTACTTGAATTTAATTTTCTGATAATATTATGCATATATCTACCAAATAGAATAAAACTTGCCTTTTTCCTTTTCAGATCTTGAATGTTGAGTATCCATTTCTTGCTTTTTCTTACCATTATGTTGTCTCAGAAGACCAAGTTCTCTAAAATACATAGTATATGTTTGTATATTTAATACATAAACAGACAACATATAGCTTTTGTATGAAAACAGATTTTTCTAAAACAGTGGTGTGCAAACACTGGTATAGCAAAAATGGTCGGGACTCCCCATGAAGTCCACTGAATTTAAGGCCAGCCTGGGCAGCTCAGGTTTCTACCATAAGATATTTCCTACTGTTTTAATTAGACTTATCTGCCCACTCATTGCCTCAACAACAGCTCTGCTCAAAGGATTTGTTTAGTATTTTCTGCAGGAAAAGTGGCAACAGGACTATTAAACTCAGCAGTCACTACAGGCTCTGGGTAGAGTCATCCAACAAAATTAGTACAGGTTTGTGTAAGCTCCAGAGCATGAATTATGAAGTATCCCTGCCATCCCTGTTGTGTTTTCAAAATTCTGTAGGCCTTTAACGAGTGCTGAATGTACCTGGACAGATTAAAAGAAATTGGGGGCCCCCCTGTACTGTGTGGGTTGCAGAACATTTGCTATGCCACTGTGTGCAAACTATTTTATAGAACTATCTCCTCTCACATAATCAGCTATTCTCCCTTCAATAGATCTAGACCTTGAACTATGCGACAGCAAGACGTTCTTGAATACTGATGTGGAAGGAACATTTGTCGTCCATCTATACACCCTGGAATTCCTGACTGTTGATATATGCACTACATCCCTGAAGTGAAGAATCTGTGAAGAGACGAATATTGAGATGAGGGGTGATAATGGATCACCGATGGTAGTGTTGCTCCGATCCAACCACCACTCAAGAACTAAGATGTTGCTCATGATTAGGGAGATCAGATGATCCAGTGGATTGCAGTTCATGATCCATTAGTCACACAGTAACCAATGAAGGGACCACATGTATACTCGTCCAAAAGGAATCAGAGATTTGAGGGATGCCCACATCCCCAAAATAGAGAGAGAACCATCAACGCAGTAGGAGAAGATGTGAGTAAGAGCCTGTCTGCCTTTTTACCTGCCTGAAGCCAGGTAGGAGTCAGCTGTACCTGGCTTATAAACCTGTTTAAAAAGACACCCAGAAGGATTACTTAGCCCTGATAAGAAAACCAGCCTTGGTGGCTTCTGAAAGTAGAATCTGAGTGTGTTGTTTCGCCAACTAACGAGATGATGCCAGAAGTAGCCAGTCATCCATATAATGGTATGTGCACAGGTGCAAAGCATGATGGTGACAATAAAAAGCTTATACAACTCTGCAGAAGACATAAGGTGCAAAAGCTAATCCAAAGGGCAGAGTCTTGAACTGCAGAACTTGACCCTTGTGTATGAAATAGAAACAGCAGCAGGATGATTTCACTATGGAAATGTGGAGATATGCATCAGCAACATCAAACTTGGTCATCCACAGACCTGGTGAAAAATTCCAACATAGATTGAGAAAGGACGTCATTGTGAACCTGGGAGGATCTAAGAAATGGTTGAGATGAGATAGATCAACAATCAGTCACCAATCTTCTGTCTTCTTGGGCACAACAAATAAACAGGAATAAAATCCTGGAAGAAAGGGATTGATCCTCCATACCACCTCCTTGACCAATAACTCTCTGATTGTCTTGGAACAAAGATCCACACTCAATGGATCTTTTGGAGGTGGAAATACCACAGGTTGGGAGGATAATGGAGAAGAAGAAGTAAACTGAATAACCAACCCTGATGCCAGAACCTGAAGATCACCCATGTATTTGTGGTGAAGGAATTCCAGGTGTTTAGAAAAAATGTTATAACCACACTCTCACATAGGGTAGTCACCAACATCATTGGAGATGGTCTGCCTGAGTGGTGTCGCCAAGAAGATAAGAATTGAATCTATTCTGAGCACCAATAGATCGAGAAGCAGAAGTCAGAAGCCATGACGAGCAGTCGTGCCTTGACTTCCAGCAGAAGTTACAGAAAGTCTAGAGGCTAATGATGACAAGAAAGAATGCAAATGGGTGACAGCAAATGTGATTTCAATGCCTCTGAGACAACTGCAAATATCAAGGGATGAAGAAAAGAAGCCTCACGTAACTCAAGGAGGGCTACAGCAGATAAACGAACTTCCTTCAACAAGGCATCTCTACCCAATAACTCCCAACAACATACAAGCCAGGAAACCAAAGAGAGAGCAGAAGCCAACAAATGTACCAAGATAGAAGTAAGCTGTTAGGCTTTTGGGGGGAAGCTAAATACCTCAGAACAGCATTGAGGGCCAAATGAATCTGAGAAAATTGTGATCTGTTCAAAATGATCACAGGGTCCAGTCTGGAACCACACATATCCAAAAGAGGATCAAGTCTTTGGGAATCCAAATATACATTTCTCTGGCAGTGGTAAGCCAAAGCATGCTGTTCAGACAAACGTGCGAGACAAGGCATATCAATCCTGTACCATAATTGAGTAGCAAATCTCTCCGCATGAACAGCAATATCAGGTAATTGAGGAAAAACTAAATGTTCACCCTCAGCCCTTTCAGCCATCAAGGAAAATGTAGATTCAAAGGCAACTGGAAAAAGCCACAAAACTTGACAAACCCGACTGACTAACTGAAGAAATGGAGAAGGAGGTGGCTGATCCAAATTGTCCTCGTGAGAACCAGACCTAGTAAAGGAAGGTGCTGGAAAAAGAGTCCAAATTCTCAGACTGTCCCAGATCATTGACTAAAGCAGCCGCAGAACCCCCTGTGAGATGCCCCCAGACCAAATATATGTCTCCATCTCACAATGAATCAGATCACGGACAGCCTCAACTGAGAATGTCCCAACCATGACCATTGAGAGACACTAGATAATAGAGGTGGAATAGAGGAAGGCTGATTAGCTTCCATGCTGAAAACAGTGTTGCAAGTATTCTAAAAATAATTATTAAATATAATATATGACGAAAGCCACTAGGTGACACGAAAATCGCAACCAAGTACATTAATTATCACAGCACTTGTGTAGAGAAACCCATGTCTAAACACTTTGTCAAAAAAAGTGATAAATTTATCTGAATATATGTGTTTATATTCAGTACCAGAATAGAGGGTGCACTGATATAGGTGGAGAGTATATCGCCAAGGGCATTTGAGTTGGATATAAAAGTCTGGAGCAAACGAGAAAAAAAAATCAGACCAATGCTTAGATTGGCAAAGATTGAAAACCTGGTGGTTGAGCAATAGCTATAAGCTATATGGTAAGTATGTTATGGAATGCTGATTAGAGGGAAGACAACTGACTGGCTACAGCCACTACCAATTCTTGGTCAACTTTGTCTTTTTCTTGTAGGGGGAGGGGGGAATATTCTCCTGGTATGAGGAACACTGTACTAATCGATTAATAGCCTCATCAATATATTCATTAGCAAATACTACTAATCACTCAGTTCTATCTTACTCTTCAAACAACTAAGTGAAAGACTGAAGTGGGGCATGGTTATAAGCCTTATATGGATGAGCATCAGAATAAACAATGTCTTCTAATGTCAGACCCATTTCATTCAATTCTGACTGGACATAAAGGTCAAAGGTAGGGATAACAGACTATATATTTAGAAAAAGCACAGTCCACCAATGCATGAAGGCATACTGCCAGGTGTGATTATATGGCAGTAATATGAGCTTTGCAGAATGCTTCATGTTGTAAATGTCAAATGTGAAGTGGAGGTTCAGGCAGTACCCTGTAAATCAGCTACAGTAATTCTCTGGCATTTTGTTGCAAAATTGAAAAGGGACAAGATTTATATTTTTCATTCAAACTTGCAAATCTTATGCCAGGCAACCTTAGAACTTGTGGTGGAAAAGATTCTGAAGAAATTCATGCAAGACTCTTTCAAGCTTTCATGTCTGATTTGCCAGTCATCAGCAGAATTCTTCTTAAATGCAATATGATTAGTAAAAGATGAAATGTGTCAAGGTTTAAGTAATGGTAAGTACAGTTGACTGGATAATATGACTAGTTACTGCCTCCACACAGATGTTAAAAGATGCTACATTGATGTCGGCAAGATCAAGTTCCAAGAGCAATGTGAAGGAAGACCAGTTGCCCTTAGACAGCTGAATCCATGAGACACAAGTCAGTAGGCATTGACTATAACCAAGCTTCTAAAGAATGAATGGAAAATAATTACTGCCTCATTGATTACTGTCATCTTCTTAAAAGAAGAAAACACACATAACCATATCATTTGAGGGACATCAAGGAGACCCTCAGCCTATTGTGACTGTCTCATTCATTTCAACAAACATCAAACTGCTTATATCCAGCCCTGGTTATTTCTAATATTTTCCATAGAATGTTCAGAGTAAGGAATATTACTAACGTACTCTCTTGTAGAAACAGAAGAGAACATTTAAAATATCTGTCTTCAACAAATACTTTGCCATCAGCATCCTTTAATGGCTCAATCCTCATTTTGCTTACCTTTAATAGACTTGCAAAAAATCCTTGCTGTTAATGTTATCAGCAGTCTATTACTCATAAGTCCTTTTGGATTTTCTAATATCTTTTTTTAACCAAATCTCAATATTTTCTCCCTTATGTTTTTGGTAAGCCATTTGATTTCTAATTTTTTTAAATCAAACCATGGTTTTTCTATAGTTCTGTAGGTTTCCCACCCTATTTGTCAATGTAAACCTTTAAAGTTTAAGTCTGAGTATGTGCAATCCAAACAAACTAAATATATTAATTGTTACCGTTAGACTACACACTACCTCAAGACCAATAAAAGGAACATTAAAAAATAAACACTGATTTTAAATCAATATTATACAATTAAATAATAATATTATATTAATCATAGTGTGTTTTCATTCCATTCCATTCCACTTCCATATTTTTTATTTTGCAGTTTTTGAAAATAATCAGATTCAATTTTCAAAATGATCAGTTCATTGTTTTACCAACCAGATTAATTTTAAATCTGTCAGTTAATAAAATTTGAAAAACAAAAAAATACTTACTTTGCTAATTTCTTTGTAGCCATTCTTGTCCAAACACCTTGGCTTTAGTATATTATCACTTATCATAAACTATAGTGATAAACATTTGAAATTTAAAGTTGTAAGAAAGAACAAGCCGAAGGCTAAAGACGTAAATTTAAATTTTAAACTCTTCCCACAGGATGGAGTAGCTTATTGAACTATACTGTTACTAATTCGACCGTAAGCATAACTGAAATGCAATTATGGTTTACTAAAAGTAAAAGTGGAACTTGAAACGTTTATCACACTGCAAAATGGTGTGTTACTATTAACTGAGTGAAGTGTTCATATTATGACTTAATACAATGCATTATTATTAGTATTCCATATATTTGTTAATGAGTGTTAAAATTTGACGTGACTTTACATGCCTATTTTAAGTAAGAAAACTTACAAATTTCTTTCTCTTTAACTAAACATATATGTCAACATATTTTTGAAAACTACGCCACATACTATAAATAGATGCGCGCTCTGAAGTTATATTCATTAATTACATACTTAATAATAGTTACTATTATTGTGACGTGTGCTTTCGTTGGCGGAAACTTTTTAAATCATTTGGTGAAAATACTTTAACGTCCAATCCACGTAATAATCACAGATTAGTTTATTTCCTTCTTTAGTGTTACTACAAGCTTAAATACTTATACGCTGTTGTAAACTGATGTAGGTCTACGTTACAAATCACGTTAACCAACGTAAAACAAATCAACTTGTACAATGTAGCTTAATATGCGCGAAAGCAAACACAGATTAACATACTTCACTAATTTGGACACCGACTCATTCAAATTTATATCTTGAAAAATCTACAGTATTCAGCATTAACTTGTATTTGTAATATAGTTTAAAATTTACTAGAACTAAAACTGACATCAGATCTCAGATCTTTCTAGGCGGATTACCTAACATCATCAATGTCAAGTAGCTTCGTCTAACAAAGAAATAGTTAAATTACAACATTAAAATATAGCTCACAACAATCTTAAAGAAGAAGTAAAATGAACGTTAAAACTTGTGTACTTGTTGAGAACGTTTGCGTCAGTAATCGAAGCGTCGTACCTGTTCTAATAAATATTCTTCCTTACTGTAAAAGTTGTAACCTATCATAAAACAATATTTAATCAGTAAGTAAACTCAATACGAAAGGATTGGTTATAAATACGAGAATCAGCAAGGTGTGAATCAGTGAATCATTAAGTAGTGTTACACCTCCAGTCGTTAGTTAATTTTCCGTAACTTCGTTCCGACGAAACTTAGCGACACAAGTCCTTTCTTAATAAAACTGGTTTATTCTTTCTGAATATAACTTTGCGATACACTTAATTTCAACAGTCGCGCTATAACAAACGTCGCATGTGTTCGACTTCAACAATACTCAATTACTCATTGCCTCGTCGCTTCGTGGCCGGTCTTATATACAAGACTACACTATCTAGT
>NW_013667887.1:123386-129818 GCF_000517525.1 Limulus polyphemus | reverse complement strand
TTTAGTTCTATGAAGTATATGGATAAGTGCTAGCGATGGTGTATGTTCAGATATTGATCAATTAGCTATGAAAGTACACAAGTCATTTTATTTGTATATTAATCCCAGTATCGTTAACGAAGTATTTCTGTCTGAAAATGAAAGCAAAATGTCACCACCCTTACTTAAGCTGTTGGTACATTACAAGAGAGACAAGCAGTCCATTAGTGTGAAAAATGGGTACTAGAATGTTGCTGGCTGGTTGACTTCCCTCTGGTAAGTAGATCAGAACTGGGGACAGCAACAGATATCACCGCCCCTTACTTAAGCTGTTGGTACATTATAAGAGAGATAACCAGTCCATTATTGTGGAAAATGGGTAGTAGAATGCTGCTTGCTAGTTGACTTCCCTCTGGTAAGTAGATCAAAACTGGGGACAGCGACAGATAGCTTTAGTAGCTCTGCCATAAATACTGTTACGACAGCGGAAGTTACGTGACTTAGTAACACGTGATGAGTGTCTCGAACGTTCCTGAAGGCTCGAGCGTTTGCTAGACACGCGCTCTTATAGTATATAAGCCGGCACATAAAGTGATAGTTAGATAATTGCAGACAGGCAGAGATAGAGACGGACAACTGAGTCAAGCGCGGTAGTAGTAAAGTGCGTGAATCGTTCGTTGCGAATTATAGCGTGTTTTGAAGTTAAAGTGAAATTAAGCATATTGCAAAGTTGAATTGAGACAGAATAAACTAGTTTTATTTAAGAAAAGACTTGTATTGCTGAAGTTTCTCGGAAAGAATTTCTACGAAAAATTAACAAACGAACACAGATGTAACAATACAAATACCTAAGTTTCGCCATTTTTAGTACAACGTTTTCATCCTACTTTTCATAATTACTGGTTGTGAGTTTTCAGTCTATCATAGCAATGAAAGTCTTTGTGTTTATATCATTTTTAAATGTATGTTTTTGAGCAAGGCCGAATCAGGCTATCTGCTGTATCCACCATGGATTTTAGCGTTAGACTCGCCGCTGTCCCACCAGGGAACAGACGATATTGGAATAAATGTATTTTGCTTTCTATGAAATATCTAAAATTTTTGGTATGAACCATAGCAATCTCTTTTTTTTTAATAATGCGAGAAAAATAATTATTAGGTATTTGGTGAAAATGTAAATAAATTAAGATATAGTAATTAAAGAAGGGCAATAATTAACACATTCATGTTTAAAAATATCACAGTGTGAATAATATGAGAAATAAGATGTTTTAAATACGGCATACGTAGTATTTGAGAAACAAGAGCAAAAAAAAAAGAAGAAGAAGAAAGATATAACGGCTTTCATCGCTTCACGTTAGATGTTATTTTGACCTTTGTATTGTGTCGTTCTACCATCGAAGAGGTATTTCTTTGATTAATGTTGTACTGTAGTATCTTTTAGTGAGTATCAATCAAACAAGAGCAAAAAAAAAGAAGAAGAAGAAAGATATAACGGCTTTCATCGCTTCACGTTAGATGTTATTTTGACCTTTGTATTGTGTCGTTCTACCATCGAAGAGGTATTTCTTTGATTAATGTTGTAATGTAGTATCTTTTAGTGAGAATCAATCATATGATGAACTCAAACAAAACCTTTTAAAATATTTGAAGTTATAACTGAATTTGAAATATTGTATGCAAAGTTAGGAATTTGAACGAAGAAGGCTGGCAATACTTGATAAACAGAGGGCGTTCATTCACATTACGAAAGTTCAAGAAGGTATGGCCTAAAGTTACAATGGTTGTGACAGTGTGTAAGTTAAGCAGTTATATTATAATATCATTTATTTTTCATTTGATTTTTTCTCTTTAAGTAGAGGCCAGAACTCACCGAGTACAATTATTATATTTTTACTTAAAATTGGTACGCTACAGGTGGGACGTATACAGTAGGGGCCGCATAATTGGTTTTATGAAAGTTATAAAATTAAACAAGCTGAAGTTAGAAAGAGGATGCCTTTTAGATTTACCGTACACTATGAGGGAGAGAGAGAGAAAAAAGAGATGGACATGAAACAAACATGTTTTTTAATTAATAGTTTTGGATTAGACAGTAAATTATTATGAATTAAAAGGTTTCTTTATGTTAATGAAAAAATCTTTGTTCGCTTAAAGTTAATACCTTGATTCTCTCAAAATGCCAACATACTAGTGACCTAATATTTTCAGTTAAAATTTAGCATCAACACCTGAATCACAGCGTTCTGCATAAAGATATTTGGTAATAAAAATTTGCTGTCAGTGAATTGAAATTATGACTTTATTTTTTATGTTTGCAGGTTGATCAAAACTTCTAAATATTCGGCAATTCCAATAAACCAAACAGATCCAGTGTTTAACCGAAGATGCTAATCGGACTTCTAGTGTTGCTTTTTGGTTTGTATATGGGTATCTACTTGAGTCAGAACTACAATATTCCTGTCGTCGATAGTCCTTCTGAACTTTGGGAACGAGTTTGTCGATATGTAAGTAATTGTCTTGTATATATAGTGCTTACTAAAACAATAGTCAAGTGACTTATTTGTGCGGTCTATAGGTAGATAGATATTTGTCATTTTTTCTGTTTCTAAATGCACAGAACTGAGTTTCTTTGCTTAAATTAGATTAATACTAAAAAATAGAGAATAATAAACAAATATTTAGGACTTGGATGCCCGGGGCAAATGTTGTAGGGGGGGGGGGCTCAGAATTGACCTTCATAAATAAGTCAAATACAATTAATTACTATTTATTGACTACAGTTTCGGCAAGACACTAACAAAGTTAACGGGTAAATAATGTACATAATATAAATTCTGATATTTATAAGGAATATAAGGTAATGACAATGAATTTTTTGTTAGATGCCCAAGCGAAAATTATACCAGAGCAAGCTGTAGGAACAGGTTAATGAAAAATTATAAAATAGCAGGTTTATACGAAACGATTAAATTACTCTTATCATTGTGACACAGTTTGAAAAATGTTTTTCTATGAGTTTATGAATATATATTTTTTTTCTGTTAACCGTATGTGTGTTGTGTGTGTGTTTGGTGGTGGGAGGGCTTCGATCTAGGAGCCAGGAAAAATTGAAATTATTCGCTCTCCCGATCCGGCCCTGTGTGTATCTTATATTGATATGTGTGTGCATATATATATATATATATAATTTATTTATTTATTACGCAACATAATGTTTCATTAATATTTTTGAGCATCTGGAAAGGATATTTTAAAACAAAAATTTTACTTGATAAACGTCTTTACTGGACTATATTTCCTTTTCTTAAATGGTGTACACGCCCTCAAAGTTCTTGAATGCCTTTAAATTTCTTCTGAGGGGTAGGGACGGCAGGGAACCAAAAATTAGTTTTTGTTTATCTGGCTTTCGTGCTTCATCTGCACTGAGCACTAGCGAAGTATACTGATATAATAGAACAGCTGTTTTATCGATACCTTAATGTGGTTGGTTATATTGTGAACAGTTTATATGATGTATTGCTGTTAGATCTTATTTTTCACCCAGCTCTCTCATGATGACAAGTAACCCATTTGAATGAAGTATATAGTAGAGACGGCTGATATAAGTATTAAAAGTAACAATGGAGGTTGAAACATTGTTACTTGCTTTATTGTTTTTAAATGAGAGTAATAGCCAAAGTTATGTCGTTATTCAGCGGTTATTTTCCGACGTATATACATAATCATCGAGTGTAAGTGATGTATGAAGTGTTATAACAACCAATTTTGAACTGAAAAATTGTGTATATTTTTACAGGTTGTATTTATATTAAGAGCAGTCACGAATGCCAGTTCAACCGATAGTCAGTAATTAATCCCAACTTACCAGCACTTAATATTTGAAATTGGATAAAGCAATAAAGTCATCGATATCAACATATCCTGCATGAAATGGTTCTTTTACTGAGGACCGAAGTATATTGGGTTTAATCCCATGGTTGTGTAATGTATGAAGAACGTTGATTTATTACACAGTCTTTCTCTTCGCTAAAACTTGTTGAATAAGATTTCTTATGGTGGTTATAGAATCTTTGTCTCTGTTCTAAATCTGATTAGGTCGTTCAAACTAGTGTTCTTAATGTTGTTGCAATTTGTAAAGTTTATAAAATAATTGCTTTTGAAATTTCCTTTGATATACGAAATCACGTTTTTAATTATATGATTATTTTCTTAATATAAGTTTTATATATTAAAACCATGAATGTTAAATAAAGGATTACTTAGTTCTAAAATGTGCATTTCACCTTAATTTTGATAAGTTCTGTTGAAGCCAAGAGTGCCAGATGTAAAAATACTTTTAAGTGGATAAATAAAAGATTTTGCGGTCATAAAATATTGTAGTTAAAACAAAAGAACTTTTATTTTTTTTGTTGACTCACGATAATTTTCAGCAGTATCTTTCATTTTTAAGCAATAGTACACTGCTCCACAAGTTCACCTGTAATAACAACTTTTCATTATGCAATTTTATTTCATCTCACATGTTACATAAACTTAAAAAAGCAAATTAGCAATCTTTAAGTATTTTAACGAATTTAAAAATTAATGGAAACAAAATTTCTCAAAAAGTTATAAAAAGGTTTTTACAATATTTTGCACACGTAACTTTCAACTGAAGTAATATAAAATAGTAAAAATATACTATTATGTAAAAATACATAAATTTCAAAACAGAGCCAAATCTGTTTCTCACAATAGATGGTGATTGCAATTGAGCAGCATTTCCCTCTTGTTTGATCAATTTAGTATCTGTTTATAAACACTAGATTACTTGTATAACACTTTTATTTGCAATAATTAAGTATGATGTAGAGATGGCAATGCCAAAAAGTACAGAAACAAAGTAGGGATGAATAAAACCATACAAAAAACACTGCTAAGATAGTCAAATCTTTCGAATAATAACTTTCATCTACAACTGAGTGTTGAATTACTGTTAGTTGCATGAATTTGGTTTTAAATAAATGTATTTAAACTGAATAGTACTATACAGTCTTACAGTGACTAATAACCATTAGCGTGTACGATTGACCAAGTTACTAGCTATTAAACATCACCCATCGCTAACTCTTGGGCTACTCTTTCATCAACTAGTCCTGGCATGGCCAGGTGGTTAGGGCGCTTGACTTGCAATCTGAGAGTCGCAGGTTCGAATCCCTGTCCCACCAAACTTGGGGAAACATAATTAAAACTTGTTTTCCCTCTTTTTTAAATAATTTCTTAGATTTGTAAGCAGATTTGCAAGTGAACATTTATTTCATAATTCAGTGGTAATATACATTTTTAATATCATATCAGTTGTGTCAGTTTCTCTAATTTTGGATTGCATTAGGGGCCAGTGAAGTTGGAATGGTTCCTCCAGGATGGTAAAAGTACTTTTGAACATTGGACTGACATTAAGGTGATATTTACAGAACCCACTTTTTCAAACTTCACCCCAACTTACTGCATGTGCATACAATCGACTCCACCACTTGGCAGGATCATGTTGATTAATAGAGAGGACATCATACAGATCCAAGGCCATGAAATATGATACAACACATACAGCTGCCACTGAAAACTTGAAGAAAACTAGACCACTATATAATACATTGTTTTAATAATTAACAAACTAGTGTTTTTAAACTCGGAAATCAGTAATATGTACACAGACTTGTCAGCTGCATAAGTATTTGATCTCCTTGATACTTTGAATAATAATTTAAATTATTCTTTTTTTTTATTGAAATTGTTTTGGCAGATATCCTGTTCATGCAATGAAAAGTCACAAACAGTTGCCATCTAGCGGCAAAAATGATACTTATTTATGAAACCAGAAAATAATATATGCTTATAAACTGCACTTGTTGCTAAGTAGTAGTTTTCCTTTATATTATTCCCCATAAAAATACGTGTGGTATCTGTTATCACCCATGGAGAACATTTTAGAGTGACCTAATTTTAGGACATTGAAGGTAACGTTCTTCATTGGTTCTACAAGTAATATCTAGAGGTTTCATCTCAATCTATGTGAAATAAGAATAACCAGTTGCATGGTAGCACAATCACAATGGGCAAATGTGAGATTTAATTTTAAATAGAAAGCTTTCATTTATTTAGTTCTTTTGTCTGTTTCAGGTCTGATTTCAAGTCCAATTCGAGCCTGACCTGAAAGAAAAGCAACAACCCGTGTTTAGGCAGCTACTGATCATTTTGTCTATCACTTTTTGATTAGTCCCTATATCATATTTAGCACAATCTAAGTTAGCGAGCGTTTCAAGCACAATTTCAAAACTTCTTAGCCTGATCGAATCTCCTGTTTGGTGTAATTATCCTACATAGCTCCAAAGTATTTTCAGGTCACTTGAGAATACCACAAATAATGGTTCACTGTGGAAAACCTGACTTGACTAGAATCATCAATCAGGG
>NW_013667887.1:102588-122328 GCF_000517525.1 Limulus polyphemus | reverse complement strand
TTCTATTACCCATTTAAGCCGTCTCCAGCCATTATTAGTCTCAAAGTGGGTTCCTCGTCATCGAATAATGGGTAGTTTACCCATTTTTATTCAGAATGTTATAGTAAAGAGGTCAGCAATGTATGCAATGAACACCCTTTCCATCCTATTTTCCACCTCTTGAGTAATGAGTAACTGTTATGTATTCAAGATCTGTCATGTTATCATTTCATCTTAGTCAAACTGTGGGTCTTTGGTCTACACTTCAGCCAGAAACTCTCCATTGAAGATGTCAGACCCTTTCAAACTTTCTCAGTTCAGAGTTTATTCACAGAGTCTTATGAACTTCCACTTCACCTCTGATATTTACAACTTTCTCTAAATGGTTTCCGACATGACGATCTTTCTTCATGCATCGGTGATTCTCCTTTTTGCAAATAGGTAGTCTGATATTCTAACATTTCTTTTTGCAAATATACAGTCTGATATTCTAACACTTGTCCTTCATATTCAGGTAAAGTTTACTGGGATTGATGTGACATTGATGAAATTGCCGAGTTTGATGATCAAGCCATCCCTTCATGGCTTATTGCTGTCTTCCATTGCAATTTGTATAATCCTAACTGGAAGTATTGACTTCTCTTTAATGAAAACCTTTCAAGACATCCTTCAATTCCAATTTTTATGGATGACTGAAAATCAAATGACTGCCACGTTTTGTTGCAGCTCATAGTTATTCAAAGGATCCCCTCCATATATTCTGCGTTTGTGGCTAAGCTGAAGGAACTTTCATTTGCTCTGGGTCATGTAGTAATAAAGTAGTAACTATCTATACTGACACGTTAAGCTCTTTGAAGGCTGGTCCATTTGTCATTCTTATCTTATTTTATACAATTTTTCTGTATTATTATCCAAACTGACATTTTGATTAGTATATATATATATATATACATATACATATGGACTTTAAGCCTATCATTACGACAAAACTCTCATGCTAGTTGGTAGGTGGTTCTGGGTAAGCAACGTCTGTAAAAGCTTCTCAAGTTTAAATCTACAGTCACTGTTTGGCCATCTAATTTGCACGTCAACCGGAGGGAGGAAATTGTTCTGATAAGGCCATGCATTGGCAATAGTCTTTTGACCTGTCTTTCCTCATGTACTAAAGTGATCCACCAACGTGTGACAATTTCGACACACACAATTAGCAATTGCTCACATATTACTCTCTTGTAGTAGCTATGACATTATTTTGGACATTTTAACTTCTGGTATCTCGTTGATTTCGGATAGTGTCATTGAAAATGATGACACTGTACACATTGACCATCATTTTTTATAGTTTTTATGGGCCATAGACCTTTTTTCTGTATTTAATTGTTTACCTTATAAGAAAAAAAGAATCCTCTTTATTACGTTGCTATCTTCTACAGCTATCTTTTATCATTTATCCGTTGTATTTGATTAAATAAAATAAAACAAAAATAGTAAATTATCAATGGCTCACGCAATAACCAATTGTTGGACATAGATAGCCTATATAGCTTTGTCCTAAAAAACCCTTTAAAATAGCAAGAACAATCTAGATGTCATGCTAATGAACATACTCTGTACTGTTTTCTTTGGACACGCTGTAAAAATGATATTCTAACAAGGTCCTTGTTTCGGTTAGTGCTGCTGATTGGCCAATTCATAATTAGGGACTGTTATGTACTTAAACCGAAGGTATACCCGACTGGGCCGTTTGGGCCAATGGTTCCCAATCTGTATTAGGGTACGCAATAAAATAAACTTAACTCCTCAGATCAGCCTCGGTGAGTTATCAGTGTTTGTTTGTTTTTGAAGTTAAGCACAAAGCAACACAATGGGCTATCTGTGCTCTGCCCACCACGAGTATCGAAACCCGGATTCTAGCGTTGTAAGTCCGCAGACATACTGGGGGGGGGGGGTAGTTACCAATGTATTGCACTACTTGGCGTTCGTATATTGTTGACTCACCCTTGAATTATTTCTCTTGATTTACCTTTTTATTAGTATAAACAATTTTTAATTCACTAAACAAATCATATACGTAATTTGTATACCTCTTTCTCAAAGGTTGACTTGAATTATGCGGAATATAAAAGTTTTGAACCATTAGTGTAGGTTATTCGTACGTATAAAGTGCCGTTCAGGTTTAAAATACTGCTACGTCTCCGTTCGTTAGTTAATTTTCCGTAAATTCGTTCCGACGAAACTTTACCGACACAAGTCCTTTCTTAAATAAAACTGGTTTATTCTTTCTAAATACAACTTTGCGATACACTTAATTTCAACAGTCGCGCTATAACAAACGCTATAATTCACAACGAACCTCTCACGTGCTCAACAATATTCTCTCTCCGCAGTTCAATTACACATTACTTCGCCTTAGTTCTTACTGGTTTATATATATACAAGACTACACATATCTAGTAAACGCTAGATCATTCATGAAGGAACAGGATATTTCTAGAAGTCAGTGACGTGTTACTAGAGTCACGTGACCCCGATGTCGTAACAATACCAATTTTACTGAAATTAGTGTCATTGCAACAGTACTTGGCATTGTTTATTACTGTTATGTACATACTGAATGCTGTTTATTTCAGTAGTTTAGATAGTGTTTTGATTTGTGAATTTTTTAACATAATCCATAGTTTACAGCTATTATTGTGGAGTCTTTTGTTTGTGTAGTTTTTCCTGATTCAGGATTATATATGAAATTCTTATCATTTAAATTATGTTTATTTAAAGAGGTACATCTAAGGTAGTTCAGTCTCAGTCTTTATTTTATATTAAATAAAACATGAATTTTGATGTCCTTTTTTGCACCAGTAAAAGCTTTTGTTCATAACGTTTTTGTAAATGGGGCTAATAATAATAAACAAGGTTGCTACATTTTATGATAATCGCATATATGTATATATCGTGAACGTAATAGAACTAAAATTTTCAACCTGAACAGCATATAAAACGTGCATGGGTTAAACAGTCAAGACAAGATCTTTAGGACTCGGGTATAGTCATCCTATTCTGATCAGAAGGAAGGCAGGCAGTCAGGAACACCCACCTCCACAAGGTCTTTTCCCATATATTTTGACTGAATAACGCAATTGACTGGATCTTTTATAACACATCCACAGCTAAAAGTACAAAGCATGTTCTTGTCCTCGATGCATATTCCGCCCGACATGATAACAACTTAGATTATATTGTGGTTACGTATTTAACACAATGTTGGTATAAAATCGATCCTCAGTGATTCTTTGTTTTTTACTATATACATGTATGATCCCTTGTTTGTAACTATATCAGAACACTGAGGTCTTCGTTCCACCTGAACAATCTATTTTTCGTAGCTATGTAGAAATACATTGAGTTGCCTTAACGATCTGTTGTTTGTAACTATATAGGAGCAAGAAGCTCTTTGTTTTACCTGAAGGATCCCTTCTTTGTAACTATATGAAATATATTGAGTTGCCTTAACGATCTGTTGTTTGTAATTATATAGGAGCAAGAAGCTCTTTGTTTTACCTGAAGGATCCCTTCTTTGTAACTATATGAAATAAATTGCGTTGCCTTAACGATCTGTTGTTTGTAACTATATGGGAGCAAGAAGCTCTTTGTTTTACCTGAAGGATCTCTTCTTTGTAACTATATAGAAATACATTGAGTTGCCTTAACGATCTGTTGTTTGTAACTATATAGAAGCAAGAAGCTCTTTGTTTTACCTGAAGGATTCCTTCTTTGTAACTATATGAAATAAATTGAGTTGCCTTAACGATCTGTTGTTTGTAACTATATAGGAGCAAGACGCTCTTTGTTTTACCTGAAGGATTCCTTCTTTGTAACTATATGAAATGCATTGAGCTGCCTGAACGATCTTGTCTATGTAACTATATAAGAACACTCAGCTCTTTGTTCCACCTTAGTGATCTCATTCGAGTGTTCTTATATAGTTACAAAGATGAGATCACTAAGGTGGAACAAAGAGCTGAGTGTTCTTATATAGTTACAAAAGCTCTTTGTTCCACCTTAGTGATCTCTTGTTTGTAACTACATAGGAAAACTGAGCTCTTTGTTCCACCTTAGTGATCTCTTGTTTGTAACTATATAGAAACATTAAACTGGTCTCCCCACTTAAATGACCCCTTGTTTGTTGTTATAAAAAACAACGAGCTCTTCGTCTCATAGCAAAATAACAAACAAACAAGAAAAACAAACGTATACCTACAACTTATTTTATTAGAAGGTTCAGAACTAAGGAACGCCACGATTCTTTTGCAAGAGAAGTTCCAAGCTGAGATGAGTATGATGAGGCCCATTATCCTGGGGATCTATCATTCACACTGAGCGCTGAGAAGAGTATGATGAGGCCCATTATCCTGGGGATCTATCATTCACACTGAGCGCTGAGAAGAGTATGATGAGGCCCATTATCCTGGGGATCTATCATTCACACTGAGCGCTGAGAAGAGTATGATGAGGCCCATTATCCTGGGGATCTATCATTCACACTGAGCGCTGAGAAGAGTATAATGAGGCCCATTATCCTGGAGATCTATCATTCACACTGAGCGCTGAGAAGAGTATGATGAGGCCCATTATCCTGGGGATCTATCATTCACACTGAGCGCTGAGAAGAGTTTGATGAGGCCCATTATCACGGGGATCTATCATTCACACTGAGCGCTGAGAAGAGTTTGATGAGGCCCATTTTCCTGGGGATCTATCATTCACACTGAGCTTATGATTAAATAAAAGTAGAAAAGAATGGCGAAATCTTGTCTTTATTATTTTATGGCGATCTCTGACATCTTTTTGTCGCTTTTTAGGCCTGCCCCCAGTGGCACAGCAGTATGTCTGCGGACTTAGGAAGCTAGAAACCGGGTTTCGATACCCGTGGTTGGCAGATCACAGACAGCCCATTGTGTAGCTTTGTGCTTAATTACAAACAAATTTTTAGTCCTATTGACCAATATCTATTAACGAAGAATATTTTAAAGATATGATGTGTTTTTTTCGTTCTTTTTAAACTTTGACATATTTTCTTTTACTTATTTTACGTTCTACAAGTATTTGCCCTTTTTTCACTTCCGCTTTTGACATTATTACAGAAAACTAATTCAACTTTATGGGTCTTAAAATACATGCTAATCGGTGACTTAATCGATATCAGTTTTTATTCATAACAAATACACGACTTTATTTTCTATACAACATACGATATCCTTCTAAATGAGGCTGGTGATGGGCGCTCGCCTCGCAATCTGTGGGTAGCAAGTTCGAATCCCTCACCGAATACGCTGTGACGATCAATTCTACTTTTCGTTGATAAAAGTTTGTTTGTTATGGATTTTGCGCAAAGATACACGAGGGCTATCTGCACTAGCCGTCCCTAATTTAGCAGTGTAAGACTAGAGGGAAGGCAGCTAGGCATCACCACCCATCGCCAACTCTTTTACCAACGAATAGTGGGATTGACCGTCACATTATAACGCCCCCACGGCTGAAAAGGCTAGCATGTTTGGTGGAACTGGGATTCGAACCCGCAGATTGCGAGTCGAGCGCCCTAACCACCTGGCCATGCTGGGCCTCGTTGATAAAAGAGTAGCCCAAGAGTTAGCGATGGGTGATATTTATTAGCTATCTTCCCTCTGGTTTATCACTCGGCTAGTGAAGATAGCCTTCGCAGGCCCGTACGCAGAATGTTGGAAAGGGGGGTTTTCTAATTGTGAGATAAAAAGCCAACAAATATTGTGCGAAGCACAATTAGCATTGAAAGCATGCTAATGCTATGGGGGTTTAATGCATCATCAGAAGAATGCAGACTATGTAGAAAACGTTAAATACCATAAGCAGCTGAGATATAACTATATAAGCATATTATTTTTACATCACAAAAATAGGGGGTTCGGCTGAAATGGTCCTGCGTGCTTGGAGTAGCTTTTTGTGAAATTCAAGGACAAACAAACCTTTGCAATAGTATTTTCAAATATTTAGTAATAAATGTGTTTATTTCCGCTCATTTATTTCAAATTACGAGGATTCATTTTCTTGTGGTTTAACTTCTATATGATTTCATTAATAGCTTTGATCAAAAGTAAGCTGAACATACAAAACACTAAAAAACCGAAATAAAACATTAGGTTGCTTTGTATCCATTTACGCATTTGTTTTATTTCGCAACTTGCAAACGTATAAAACCTGTTTTCAAAAACACCTAATTTATTTTCATTTTGGCAGAACAGACTATATTATAACTGTTCTGTATGACGTCAACCGTAAGTACTGTACGAGTACACAGATAGCTCTGCGGGAGTGGCGTTTCCCTTGGAAACACGACACAGGATTGTTGTTGTAGCAACAGTGCAAGGTGTACCCGTGCATAGTGATCACCTTTTACTTCTATCCATTACCTCACGCAAAGGCCACATTGAATTACAGAATCCAAAATTTTCGATAGCGAGGTGCACGCTGTACAAAGGGTGAATTAGTGGGCAAAAAGGAGAGATGTGCTACGATCTGAAACAATTTGTCCACACTAATGTCCAGTGCTACTAGTTTGGAAGAACTTTAAAAATTGAAACTAATAACTTGTAGATGAGAAAGTGAACACCATGGATGTGGCCGAAGAGAGAAGCCTTTCAGCCGTAGGTTCAGTCACGTGCCCATCATGTAAGATTTCTGTGGTTCCAAGCTCCCGGTCGAGGACTATGTGTCCATTTTGTGGGAGCTTCTATAACCAGGCAGCCAACAATAACTTGGCACTTCGACAGCGTCAGGACCGATCAGAAGAACCAGTTCACTTTCCAAACATCGTAAGTTTACATCTTATTGTTTGAAACAAACCTACGTAGAATTTTGATTTCAATATAACCTAAAGTACTTATAAGTACTGGATTTATATATATATATATCAAACGTGTTTTCGTAGCTTTACCAACATAAACTTTGCTATATTTTTCTAGTTCAACAGGGTTTATTTCTAGGCGTTTCGGTAAATAAGATAAAGTAGCGTACTTTAATGTTATATCTCATAGGTTTTGAACATGTAACATTACATTACAACTAGTAACAACTATTACATTTATTCTGTGTTTGTTTCTTTGGGTTCGCTCCATATTGCTTTTTCAAATTGACTTCAATTAGTTAACTACAAATAAAAAAATAATTTAGAATACTTTTATTTCAATGATTTTATTACGACATAAAACAGAAAAAATATGTAGAGTATTCTCTTTTCATCTTGGTATCCATAAGCATGTCTTCCTACACTTATAACACGTGCCTATATCTCCGATATTAGCAGAACTAATAACAGGAAACTTGCATCGTATAAAATATAAGTTGTCACGTCTTGTATGACAAGAGTTTTTAGTTGCTTTTCGATTAATTTTTATTATAATTTAAACTAACCCTTATAAACGAAGTTGAACGTTGACAGGTCTAAAAGGACATTAGGTAAGAGGAATACTGTAATTTGACCTTACCAAACTGTAACCTTGGTGCTGATGAAGTGTTTCTCTAATTGTCACCATGAACTTATGGTATTCTTTGATTATTATATAAAAAACAGTAAAATCATTTTCGTTCTGTCGCCGAATGTGTTCACACTGCTAATGTCAACTTGGATGAGCTAAGTGATTAAACACTTTATCAAATACTCAAAGTAAAGAGTTCTATGAAAAAATATAGCCTACACGTATAGTGATATAAGAAGTATAGTTTTATCTTAAAGTTATTTTTTCAACAGTGAAATACGACACCTGGTGGCGGTAGTGAGGTGAGAGGAGGGATTTAGATATCTCATCTAGTAAAGCTTCGGTTCTGAACAAAGAGTAAATAAAAAACACTTGTCAACCTTTTGCAAAGTCGTATATTAAAAACATATTCATTCAGTAATGGTTGTATGTATAATAAAATACATAATCGTGTTTATCATACTTGAACACATATTTATCCTAAATATATAAAAGATTCGAACATGAAAAGATATTCCTGTATATTTTGTATTAAAAAAGTAATATTGTTAAAATGTATTTGTTATCGGGCATGAATTCAGTGTGATTAGAGTTGGATGTCATTGCGGTGTCAGCTTTTACATTGTTATGCAAGAATAGATTAGTATAATTTATTCTATACAACATCATATATTATTCAAATTGTCCGAATCATATACTAGATTAACAAGAGAGTGAAACTCTCGTAATGAGAGCTGAACGAGTGTCATGACAATGTTCAAACGGTACATGTTAGCTGCGCACAAACGTGTTTACGTTGGTGTGTAAGTTCTCGTTACCAGACACATCGCTGTATTTTTAACCTGTGAGTCTCTAACACACTTGCGTATATTAAGTATATGTCAGTTGTTTAGACTAGTGTGTAAGTTCTCCTTACCACGTAAACAGCGATATATCTTTAACCTGTGAGTCTCTAACACACTTGCGTATATTAAGTATATGTCAGTTGTTTAGACTAGTGTGTAAGTTCTCCTTACCACGTAAACAGCGATATATCTTTAACCTGTGAATCTCTAACACACTTGCGTATATTAAGTATATGTCAGTTGTTTAGGCTAGTGTGTAAGTTCTCCTTACCACGTAAACAGCGATATATCTTTAACCTGTGAATCTCTATAAATATAAGCGGGAAGTTAAAATAAATATTTGAATGGTTATAATATTGTTAGTTTAATAGACTGTATGGCTAATAATTTGTCTCAGGTAGAAGTGGTGACATTTAAATTCGTTTCTGGTAAACAGAGAAATATATTGTTTTTCAACTTATTGTTACCATTTCATCAGACTTGTTCTATTATGTAACCCGTGTAGCATATGTTATTTATTTATACTTAGTGTTACCATTTCATCAGACTTATTCTATTATGTAACCCGTGTAGCATATGTTATTTATTTATACTTAGTGTTACCATTTCATCAGACTTATTCTATTATGTAACCCGTGTAGCATATGTTATTTATTTATACTTAATTTATTTCGGAAAGGAGAGTTCTAGGAAGAGAGGACAAACTCTTCGTGTCAATATAACAAAAACTCATGAGCAACCAAAAATAACAAGATAAACGAAAATTACAGCAAGACTAATAAAGATGCTGGAAGTATACATTTTTAACACCACAAAGTTTAAAAAGGCATTAAATAAATAAGTTTTTACTTCCAAATAATAATAAAAATACCATGATAGTTTTCTGGATAAACTTAAGATTTCCCATTAAAGGTGAAACATTATAAAGGGTTAAAGAAATGTCACAATTATAAATAATTTGAAAGAGTTCGAATGTTTATTAGGAAAAATATAGATGATCAATTTTCCTTTAAATACATAATATTTGCTTCTATAAAAGGAAATACATTCTTCTAAACTGATAACTTTAAATCACCAACCATCAAGATAGACATCTTACATGTATAACTATAAATTCAACTACAAATAAAGAACTTTGAAGATATTCTAACACAACCTTGTTTAAACATCGATCAACTTACAACATTATGGTGTAATGATCGATCGTTCTTGTAGGTAACTGATACGTCGACTGACAATTTTTTTTCTATTATAAAATGTATTAATTTTCTTAGTGTTTAAAATGTGCTTTAATACAACAGGTAAAGATGACTTGGAGAAGAATACCTTCCCCCCTTGTATCACAGTCACCGATGGCAGAAGTAAGCATGCCTGGACTGTGAATCTGAACGTTCATGGTTCGCGTCCTGTTGCTGCAAAATCAAGTTCCGCATTTTGAAGCCATGGGTATCTTATTGGGTTGGGCAAGAGTTGGTTGGGGCATGTTGGCTATCTTCCTTCCATCTAGTCTATCAGTTCGAAGCCATGGGTATCTTATTGGGTTGGGCAAGAGTTGGCTGGGGTATGTTGGCTATCTTCCTTCCATCTAGTCTATCAGTTCAAAATTATGGATGACTATGCGTCAATAGTCCTTGTGTAGCTTTGCTAAAACAATCACAATAAGGTCCATCAACAGATAACAGTGAAGCTTTATGCTGGGAGTAAATGACCCCATTAATTGCTCATAAGTAATATAAATGTTAAATGTCTATTTAGGTGTTTCTGCCAGCGTAACACGTGTCTTTTCCTGGTTTTTTTACACACACGTACAACTAAAATAAAACATTAGTTATGGAGCTATCAATGGAATGGACAATTTTCATACATGATAACATTGTTTTGTTTTATATACGAACTACAAGAAAAAAATTATTTTATTTCACATATCTTGCGATATTATCAGCTTAACCAGAATATTGATTTTTTTAATAATGTAGCCAACCGTACACTTTACACCCAAGATCCATTTTTATATGAAAGATAAAGTAGCAACGGGTCTGTCATAGACTGGTGGTTTGCGGGTTCGAATCCCGTCACCGAACATGCTCGACGTTTGAGCCGTGGGGGCGTTATAATGTGACGGTAAATCCCACTATTCGTTGAAAAAAAAGTAGCCCAACATTAGGAACAGCTAGCCCAGATAGCCGTCGAGAAACTTTGCGCGAAAATTCAACGAACATAAAAAGCTTTTCTCAGCCCGTTTTGCCAGTTGAAACTAAATTTCTATTCAAATTTGTCGTGTGTTTGTTTCTTACAGATTTTTGCCCAAAGCTACATCTGTTCAAGCTGTCCCTAAGTTTGGAATGATAGACTATATGGAAGGCTGCTGAGCAACAGCACCCACCGCAAACTCTTGGGTTACTATTGTCTAGCCGAATAGTGGAACTTTACCGTAGCTATTTTAGGACATACAAGACTCAAAGCTTTTAGTGTGTTTTTGAGGCAAAGGGGCCGTGAACCCTCGGATGCATGCTAACTATTAGACCACATCTGGCTCAAAACGACCCTAGAAAGATACTTATAAATTTCGCTGTTGTTCTACTGTATAAAGGGGCTCTTCAAAATCTACAATTGTTGGCAAGTGTTTTTTCTTCTTCAACACGATATCCAGAAATAGATAATTCTATCATATCTTTTGTTGCAACATGATAACATTCATGAACAGAAGTACACGGCTTCACAGCATTTCTAATTGACTGTTTAGATCGTAAAGTATATCAGACTATTCATAATAACATATATTATTGGCTCTTTTAGTTAATAATTTGAAGTATAAAGAGAGGAGTTAGCTTATCAAAATTGTTAACTGCGTCAGTATAACGCAATGGTTTACAAGTTAAAAAATATTCATTGTTTTAAGCAACTTAAGATATTTTGAATCATAAAATTATACATACAGGTCGTAAAAGTGACAGTTCTAGAAATTACTTTTAAAATAAAGACGTGGCAGTGCAAGCGCTTTAAAAACGGCGTCCATAGCGAAAGGAACCATGTAACAATTTATTTGTGGTTAAGAACAAAGCTTCACAATGAACTGCCTTTGCTGTGTCCCCTACGGGTTTTTAGCATTATAACCCTTCAGACGTATCGCTAAGCCACTGGAGGGCATGAAGTAGATAAGATCACTACTGATTAATCATGTAACGGTTACATGAACTAGATAGACGCACTTTTACTTAATCATGTGACGTTTACACTAAATAGATAAAATCACAACTGGTGTATCGTGTAACGGTTACAAAGTTCATATATTATGCCCTCTAATGATAAATCCTGTAATGGCTGGTTACGTAAAACAGATGAATGGTTCTATTTCCACAAGTTGATCCATATTGTTTTAATGTCAAATGCCATTAAGACAAGAGATATCCCTGTCTTGGAAATTCGGAACTTCTGATATGAAAACATCGTTATGATCTGAGTTTATGAATATTTTGAGTTAGAAAAGCTGTTACATTCCCTTCTACACAACAATCAATATTCGGTGGCACCACACTACTTCCGTAACGACAAACAATGTCAAAATATAGTTCTGATACATACCGTTCTACCATGACTTTATATCGGCGATGGTTATCACGTCACTTACTGATTTAAATATTCAAAATCGTTTTAATAAACGTACTTAACTCTCTGTACTTAACATATCGGTTCAAGATTAGGAAAGTAGCCTTTTGTATAACTATGCGTTAAAACAAACGAACAAAGTCATCAGGTGAGCTAAATGTTAAATCACCGCTGGCTTAGCGGTGAATTTGAGGACTTATAATGTTAAAATTCGGGATTCGATCCCTGTGGTGGGCACATAATAGATAAGCTTGTTGGTTAGCTTTGGCTTTAACAGAGGTTTTATGATAAACTAATCTAAGACACACTTAAGCGTTATTAGGTTCACGTTAGGTCGACCGTTGAACATAGTTCAAACTGTCTTTAGCCTCTGCTGTTCTGCAGGGTGTCTTCTAACAACTGGAGTTTCACAGAGTAACACACAACTTTGGTTTTCTTTTACTTTTTTTAAATACATATCAGATGTTACTGATTTTCTGTCGCAAAACAAAATCGCTAAACATTTTAAAGTTAGATAACAGTTTTTCTAAAACATTCTCGGGCAGAATCCAGTGACCCAATATTTATTATGTCGGCGCATATATCATGTCAGATGCCATTCTCCAAATAAAGCCCATCAGTGCCAATGCCTTTGTTGCCAGAGGAATAAATAGTTTAATTGCCACTGGAGTCGCTGTAAGCGCAATGTTTATATAATGCATACTTACATCCAACTAACCGATAATACACTCATTTAATCTAACATAGAAGAAGTCAGCAAAACCTAGATACCCCTCCTGAAATCATTCAACTAGTTAGGTGATTGAAGTCACAATTGGATGAGAACATTGAAATGTTAGTTGATTGAAGTGCCAATGAAGTCAGAGCATTCAAATAGTTATTTGAGTGAAGTTTCAATGGCGTGTGAATTATCAAATGTTAGTTGATTCAAGTGTGGGGTTCATCGTAATGAGACATTCTTCAACCACCTTTGAATCTTCTAACGAATCTGTGTCAGATTCTGTCTGTTCATGTACAAGCTATAATTTCTCATCGTTGCCGTTTCGGAGGAATTAGACAATATTATTTATACTTTTATGCGATATCTGGAATGCTGTTTAGTAGTCAAAACTCGTTTCCTTTTCCGGACTTGAAATAAATAAGAATGTGGCTTGTACCTTCTAGTGTACAGTACTTTACTTCTTTATATAATGTCACATTACTCTATTGAATATTTTGGATCATTTAAACATCATGGAATAAAATCTCGCTTTAAAGCTGTTAAAAATACGTAAATTATTTTATAAGACGCGCCTCATGCACTTATACGTACAACAACAGCATAGTTTTTACTAAGGTTAATATGAATAGTGCCATGAAAGCTGCTAAAAAACACTCATGTTAGTATAATTCCAGATCACAATATATCTACACTTCCAGTTTCACACCACATTTCCAACACGTCACCAAAAGGACAACCGACAGAAAACACTGGGAAAAAGTTGGGAAGAATTCCAAAGATGGGAATGAGTATCCCTTCACATATTATGTTTTATACCTGCTGTAAGAAATGGCTGCATCAGGATGTAAAGGGAATTGACATCAACCTAGTTAATCATTTATAACGCTTTGTATATCTTAAACAACTGTAGCAGAAAACAGTAGGAAAGAACTACACAGGTTTCGACTAGAAATTCCAATGTGGGCAAATTAGTTCCCTCTCTTATTTAATGTTTTATAATTCGAGTAAGAAATAGAAGATTTTTCGAACCAGTCTCTACAACACCTACTTTCCTAAATATCTCTTAAGCGTCAGGGGTCCGGCATGGCCAGGTGGTTAGGGCGCTCGACTCGCAATCTGAGGGTCTTGGGCTCGAATTCACGTCCCATCAAACATGCTCCCCTTTCAGCCGTTGGAGCGGTATAAGGTGACGGTCAATCCCACTATTCGTTGGTAAAATAGTAGCGTTGTGATGACTAGTTGCTTTCCCTCTAGCCTTACACTGCTAAATTAGGGACGGCTAGCGCAGATAGCCCTCATGTAGCTTTGCGCGAAATTCAAAACAAACAAACTTAACGCCAGCAACACAAGATGATAGGGAATGAAATACAGGGAAACTGTTTATATTGTACGTTGTAGGAGGGGGATCTACCTATGCCATGAAATAAGAATAGAATACTGACAATTTGTTTTAGTAAGAATTAAAGTAGAGGCGAGCTCTCCTCCAATTATATTGTTTTATTATTTCGAAACAGCAGCATCAGTAAATCAGTAAAGCTCGGGCAGTAATGTCAAGAATTCAACAAAAGATTCTGACAATTGTTTGTTTATTTAGAATTAAGCACAAAGCTACACAATGGGTTATCTGTGCTCTACCCACAATTCTGTACAAAACTATGTCTAAGAAATTAAGGCGAGAGACAGCTAGCTCTTCAGTCTCTCTATTGCAAATTATAACGTACAGATATGAAACCTACCTTTGTTTCTTAATACACATACAAATGCTTCAGTTCTGTAGTTCAATGTTTTTACTTCAAGTTAATAGTTTAAATAGTTTACCAGATAAGACACTTTGTAATAATGACAATAACCATTTTTCGGTGGGCCATTCCATGGTTTGGGCAACCTTCTCAAAGGTTAGAAAGATTTATCAACTTCATTTTCATTGAACGATGGTACATTAACATATCGATTAAGTTCAAAGTTGTCATTTTACCTTGGTCGATCGGAGTTGAGTCTAATTTCCATTTCCTTGAGCCTCATTTTTTTCGACTTCAATGTGAGCTTTTTCGGCCTCGAGATGCTTATTTTCTCTTTCAGCTTTTATACGAGCTTGTTCTTTCTTTTTCTCGGCTTTACTGTTTTTAGGCGCGTCGCGTTGGTTATATTTATAGGCGTGTGGAGAGTTTCTCGAAAATGCAAATTACGTAACAATACAAAGCTACACTGGCGTTTACATACTCACATATATTGTTGATTCTTACACTCGATAATCTTCTACAACTTTAGGGAATAAGCGGGATTTTCGCAATACATATTTAACAGTATAAGCTATGCATATTTCTAAATATGAAATTAATCTAAAGAAAAGTCGATATTAAAATAAATATATAATAATAAATCCGTCACATACAACAATATACATAAATATATATAGATCTGTAGGGGTCATTGTGATATCAGTTTTACATAATAACGCGATTTGAGGTTGAGAGACTATAATTTTATGCTTTCGCTTTCCGAGGTCTAAGTGTGTGTGTGAGAGGTCTATGTAAAAATATGTTTGTTTCATTTAGACTACGTATATTTGAACAATGTAGTTCAATAAAATCCTTATTTAATCATTTACTGTCACAAAGAGGGCGAAATCCATAAAAAGGAGCCGGCATGGCCAGGTAGTTAGGGAGCTCGACTCGCAATCTGAGGGTCGCGGGCTCGAATCCCCGTCCCACCGAACATGCTCGCCCTTTCAGCTGTGGAGGCGTTATAATGTGACAATCAATCCCACTATTCGTTGGTAAAAGAGTAGTCTGAGAATTGATTGTGGGTGATGATGATTAGCTGCCTTCCCTCTAGTCTTTCACTGCTAAGTTAGGGACGGCTAGCGCAGATAGCTCTCGTGTAACTTTGTGCAAAATTCAAACCAAAACAAACAAAATCCACAAAAAATTTGACATAAGTCATGTTTCCAATTTGATTTTCTACAATGTTCGATCATTTATCGTACTTTCTTGATAAAGAGAATGATGTCACATTGGCAATCACCCAATCATTAAATTTATGTGTGCTTGTTAGTTTATTCAATCACATTCTGTACGTAAGATTTCTTTATTGTAGTTTATAATGTGAATAATGCTAGTTTGCATTTGACGATCGTCTTTTGGATGTCGTGGGTTTCAAGAAATTTTATAGAGAAACTTAAAACTAATATCCATGCGGAGTGCCCCGTATGCTTTTTTTAGCCCCCCAGAAGCTAAGTGGTAGCACTGACGTTAAAAAACCCGTCGACACCCTTCGTGTGCATAGTATAGATAGCTCATTGTGTAGTTTTGCGCTAAACAACAATGTGGAACAATTTTCGGTATTCCTAAATTCAAGAAAATATAAAAACTAACACGTACACAGGGAGGAGTACACACACACACACACATATATATAAGTGATCAAGAAATAATATAGTCACCTTTTATTTAATGTACAAAACTGACATAATTATTATTCAAATTGTATAATCATATAGCCAAACATAGAGGATTGTTCAAATGATGTCAGTCACACTTATGACTATTGTACATCAGCCTTATTGCTAGTCAAGCGAAACGTCTACAGCAAATACACTGTTTACAGCACACATTCGATCTCCCGCGTTACGGAAGGGATGTGTTCTTGAAAAAGCTTCCGTAGCGCGAACTTCCGTAACTCGAACCATATTTTCCTATTGAGTACCATGTTAAAAGTGTAGATGCGTTGTTAGGAAAATTTTTTGATCCACAAAAGTAATAAACACACACATATGAATGTAAGAACATAATAAATGTAACTGATATAGTTTAATAGTTTTACTCATCAAAATCAATAGTAGGTACACAAAAATAATCAAATTTTACACAGGAATGGAGAGGGAGACTCAAGACTGGTACTGACATCTGCCTCACCCTGTAAATCGTGATCTTGATCATCATCATCATCTTAATGTAGTGTAGATTCAGCTCTTTTGACGAAGAATGTAGCAGTGCATGACTTGTAACATTTAGGCTGGGATCATTAGCACTAAGGATTTGCACCACTTATTATACGAGGGCAAATGATTGGGATAAGTTGTTGGTACTTAACTGAAGTTGCATGGGTTGTGTGTCTTCTGCTCTTGTTCCAGATCCTCATTCGACATGTCTTCTCCATTGAACTTTAATAATTCAAACACATCATCTTCGATGATATCTTCAAAACCAGCCTGTCTTGCAAGTGCCACAATGTCTTGGTGAACTTTCTCAGCACTTTTTGTAAAGTCGTTGGTACACTTTGGCCATATATTTTTCTCCACACATCATTCATAGTTGACTCCTTCACTTCATTCCCACGACTTTATAATGTTGTCTATTGCATCCATAATGTTATATTTCTTCCAGAAATCACAAACTGTAGTCTTATCCTCTACTTTAGTAGCTTTAATCAGTTGTTTCAGATTTCTCTGTAAGTAATATTTCTTGAAGTTGGAGATAACACCTTGATCTATTGGCTGGAACAATGCAGTACTGTTTCTTGTGGATATACTCAACTCTTACATTATCAGAAAGATCATTCAAGTTCAGTGGGTGGCTTGGTGCATCGTATATTACGTTTGACACAGTATTTTTCAACAGTAGGACAGAAGAAATTGATGCGCCAATCTTGAAAAATACTTATAATCATCCAAGCCTTCTTATTTGAGCGCCAAATCACTGGTAAATTATGCTTGGCATATCCCTGTAGAGCCCTTGGAGTACACTAGTAAGGGCAGCGTTGCCACCCACAAGTAGTCAGACGATCTTTCGAAGCCTTGAATCCTGATGCAGAATTCTCTTCCCTAAAAATATATGTCCTATCTGGCATGCGTTTCCAGAACAGCCCCATTTCATCTACATTGAAGACTTGTTATAGACTGTAACCCCTTCATCAATAATTTTCTTCACTTCACTAGGGTATCTTCGTGCAGCTTCTACATCAGTACTGGCAGCCTCACAACTTAGTTTTATGTTATGCAAGTTAAAGCGCTTCCTGAAACTATCAAACCCCCCTTTACTTGCTAGGAAGGTTTTTTTTTTCAGAACTACCACTACCACTTTGTTCAGTCACCAAATCATCATACAAGCTTTTTGCTTTAGCTTGTATAACCATCGTGTTCAATTATCTTGGATCTGATCTTCAATCCACACACTCGTGAGTCTTTCCATATTAAACATCACTTCCCTTCTATGAAAATTCAATGTACAAGCACTTAGAGGTGTAGCTACTTTAGCACTTGCCTTGATTTTTTCTTTATTATCACGTATTGTTCCGATAGAGCTTACTTTCTGTCTGGTATCAAACATCCTCAAAACATCAAGTTTCACATCCAAAGTAATCCCTTTCCGCGCTCTCTTGGATGTTCTACTTGCTCTTGAACTAGATGGCCTCTTTCCAGCGTAATACACTGCAGAGTCTTGAAAATCAATGCAAAGAATAACTGCATGACCTTATGACGATCGTAAAAGAAGCGTTTGTTAATATGAACAAAGCGCGCCACCTACGTCACTGACGCTTGGAAATATGCTCTGCATTTGTAAACAACAACAAAAAAAAACGACTTTTGGCAAAATTTTTTTTTTTTTTTTTGTCATTTTGTGCCAAAATTTTATAAATATTTACCCCAAAATTCCGTAAGGGCGATTTTACGGTCTATACCCCGAATATATTGGTTACGCTTTATAATTTCCATATGGGCGAAATTTCATATTCCGAACACCCGTAACACGAGGGCAGACTGTATATTGAAAGATAATAATGCCAGTTGCTATTGTTTTTTTAATGTAAAGTTACATAATAGACGGTCCGGCATGGCCTGGTGGTTACGGCGCTCGACTCGCAATCTGAGGTTCGCGGGTTCGAATCCCCGTCACTCCAAACATGCTCGCCCTTTCAGCCGTGGTGCTTTATAATGTGACGGTCAATCCCACTATTCGTTGGTAAAAGAGTAGCCCAAGAGTTGGCGGTGGGTGGTGATGACTTGCTGCCTTCCCTCTAGTCTTACACTGCTAAATTAGGGACGGCTAGCGCAGATAGCTTTCGTGTAGCTTTGCGCGAAATTCAAACAAACAATACATAATAGACTCTCAGCACTCTGTCCATCGCGGGGAGTCGAACCACAGATTTTAGCATTGTCAGTCCGTAAAGTTACCATTCACTCATCGGATGGCAATAATGCCAGACACCTGGCACTTTATTTATGGTTGATTGAGGAAACGATCTGGGGAATCGTTACGTTTACATAAGGAAAACCGACTAGTGGAACCGTTTAAGTGTCAATTTCACCAAAACATAAATAATTTTACTAATGAAAAGATGACGCAGAGGCCTAATCTGTTCTTTGATTCGTTAATTCTGCTGCAGCAGACTAGTTTTGCTGAATTCACAGCTAATCAGTGCTGCTTGGAAGAGCAAAGCAAATAGAGTAGGTGGGCCTCATATAGTGATGGAATGTCAGCAGTTTGTTTGTCAACGAAGTTAAAAGTGAAGAAAAGAAAGACATCTATAAAACCCAAGCAATCATACGTTACCGTAGATTAAACAAAAGACTTAAGCGTGTCAAGCTGGCTAAATTAAACCTCTACAATAACACTATCTCATTCACTAAATCTGCCAAATTCCTAGGAATAACCATAAACACTGAATTAACTCGGCACACGCATTTTAAAGAAATTTGCAAGAAAATTAAAACAAGAATAGCTTACCTCCACAAAATCAGTCACCACTTCAATGGATGCAGACCACAAATAATCATGTACATTTACAAAACATTCATCAGACCTTTAATAGATCATGGCGCAATGATTACATGTAACATGAATAATAACCAACAGCAGATTTTACAAAACCAAGTAATACGTCTCGCCTACCACCTCCCTCACTACACACCCGCGTGCTACGTTGAAAAACACACATCACTGCACACTATACAAGACCGCATTTCTAAACTCGCCGCCAAATACTGCAAAAAAGCCAGCCACCGAAATTCACTCACAGCCGAATTTCATAAAATTGCCGCCACCCCCAAACCATGGTGCAAATACCTATCCCCATACAACATGAT
>NW_013667887.1:76656-101640 GCF_000517525.1 Limulus polyphemus | reverse complement strand
GGGAATATATATACGAGTATATGTAATTTTTAATTAATTAATTAAAATTTTATTACTTCTTCTTCGCCCATACGGCTCATTATTCCGCTGACCATTAATTGAAATTTAACCTTATGCCACGAGCAGGGAGAAGGAGGATTGTTTAATCTTCGAGCACCCTTGATTAGTAATTATTTCTTAGGAGATAATTATTTTTAAATCAAAATAATTGCCAAGAACAACAACAACAACATCTATGAAGTAAAAAACGGCATCATTAAGGTAGGAAAGAACATTGGTGATAGAATAAAGCATCTGGAAGACGAATTATTTAATGTAAAGATTAAATCAGTCACACCTCTTTTTGCATTGTCTCAAGAGTTCCAACCTAAAACACCATCTACTACAAAATTTGGTATAGAACTTACTTATTTGGTCTTCACCTATTACCTCTGCTGCTGTGTCATCTGTTAATGAAGGATCATCCTCGACTACTACAGCCATGAAACTACGAAGTCAAGTTCCAGAATTTAGCTTACCAAATCAACATCGGCCAATTAAGAAACCAACGGATTATGATAGGAAGGTATTATGGGAGGAATATCAGGCTTAATTCGAAACCATTTCAAAAGTTAATGGGTTGAATAACTAACATCAAGCTATCAATTTCGATGGCCAGTTAAATGGACTGTCTTTGGCAACATTACGTAACCTTCCAGCTGAAAGAATAAAAACCATCAAATATTGGTAGCCTGCCTTATTCAACAGGTTCGTAGTGACGAATCACAAAGAAGCACCTAGAGCAAAATTTTTAAACAGTATACGGAGGAAAGAAGAGCTCTTAGCTGAACTTGCAGAATATTTGAAAAAGCTTGCCCAATTATCTTACCCAGAAGCTGATCAGGAAACAGTTAATTCATTAACACATGACAAATTTACAAATCCCATAGCAGACGATGATATGAGGAACAGGCTGAAACAAGGTAGATGTACGTTTTTAAAGGAAGCTTTGCGGTTGAACTTACACTAAAGATACACAACTAAAGACGCCATCTAAACATTACAGGAATATTAAATCCTATGGTATTGAAACTCCAAACTCCCACTGACCATAGTCTAGATCTTAAAGTATTAGTTAGAGGACTAGTTAAACAAATACACCACAAAATAATTAATGTTTCAAGTGTAGTTTTAAGCGGCATACTGCCAGAAGCTGCATGCAAAGGTCTGTATAGAATAAGAGCTTCTTTCAAAGGATAGCAGAAAGAGATAACTATTATATAGAGAAAATGACCATTACAGCCGAGGCTATAAGAGATCAACAGTTGTTATTAAGCCAAAGGGACAGAACCGAAGCAGATCAAAGGAACAATACAGAGCTAACAAGACATCAAGAAAACAGGAATTAGTTGGATTCATCAGGCAAATTTTAGCTAGGAATACTTAATCTATCTCAAATGAGAATAGAAGTTCATTATTTGAGAAAAAATGTCCACGAGTCCATGGACTTATTGATGGAAAACCTTGTTGTATGTTGCTTAACACTGGTCTTACAGCTACAATAATTTGGCCCAATTTGGTTATAAAAGGTGGGAAATTGCCTACAGAAATTAAGAAAGACGATAGATTGATGTGAACAATAATGGACATAAAGTTCTAGGAAGAGAAAAATTGGAAGTTACTCTTACTTTATGAAAGTTATCTACGCCTCATGATGTGTAGCTGACATCAAGGAAGAGTGCATATTAAGAATGGCTTCATGTGGAGACTTGGAAGTGAAGTTTGGCTGTCTTCATTAGCTTCACAATCTATGATCATGAAATCCCTGTGCACTACATGAAAATTACTACACCAGAGGTTGAACTTTAAGTGACAACAAGGAGGGCAGTTATTGTACCACCAAGTAGAGAAATACTCATATCAGGAATAATTTTACATCTAGTGATTGCGGTGTAGTAGAATTAAATACAGCCGCGTGTCCTAATGAATTTTTCTTTTGAAAAACTTTCATAGATCTGAAAAATAAATATGTCATTATTATGGCCATGAACACAATAAATTATAAAATTCGAGTCAAGTCTAGACATTGCAAGGTGTGAAGATATACGGGTAGTACTTCCATATCAGAAGTAGTCATCTTTGAGGCAATATGTAGGAATTCTAATATCAAATCCTCGCATACAGATAGTCTACCACCTCACATATAAGAGCTGTATGGCTGGAGCTGTGGTTGTTTTACAGCTGATCAATGCTACAGATGTCTTGACTATATCATGAACCATTGAAAATACTTTCTCTAGTTGATATCATAGCTTAGGCCAAACAAATGAAATATCTCATAAGATTGATACTATAAATGCAGCTCAATACGCCAGTTAGCCAAATTACTCTCACTAGGAAATCTTACTGAGGTTTTCAAAGAGGTAGAAACCATAAAGAAACAAGTAGTAATAGAGCCGAGTACTAGTGTTTGGACATCACCTATTATTTGTGAAAAAGAAAGATGGATGCAAGTGACAGTTTGTTGTGTTACCATTTGGTTTATGCAATACACTTGCTACATTTCAATGACTAATGGAGTGTAGTCTTTCTGAAATACCCTGGATGACATAATCACACAGGAGGAGACCGTTGATGATGTTTACAATGGGCTAAGGAAATTACTTAAGATGAACCTCCGCAAGTATAAATTATTCTATCAACATGCGAGTTTCCTGGGATGCATAGTCAGTTAAAAGGAATTCCCTCTAAAATTGAATCTGTCCAAAATTAGCCAATGCCAAATAACTTGCGTGAGGTAAGAGAATTGTTTGGATTGTACTCTTGCTATTATAATATGTAAAACCGCTTTCTAGCATAGCTCATATTCAATTTTATAAACTAAATAAATTTTGTTGAATTAATGATTGTGAACAAGCATTCCATAAATTGAAGAAAGAATTAATCACTACTCCTGTATTAGCAAAACCAGCTCTTGAAGATCTACAGATGCTAATGACTTTGCAGTGAGAGCAATACTATTGTAGGGACGACATAGAAAATAACTTTTATTCGCTTACTAATGCAAGTCAGTGAATGCTGCAGAAAAGAGGTCTTGTACAACTTAAAGATGTATACTAAGCATTGTTCGAGCCTTATCATATTATCTTAAGTGGTTGGGGAATTTTTGTAATCCAGAAGGGTAGATAACAAAATGGATCGCAAAACACCAGGACTTTAACATCGTGCATGACTCTGGGATGGAACCATGGAAATGCTGTTATCCCTAAGTCTACACTTTAATGAAGGATATATATACACTTTGAAAAGAGAGAAGCATGAGATGGTAAAGACAACAAACCTCAAGTAAAACAGAGTATAGTTCAAGATGTGAGGACAAAGAACTAATTTGGTCCAATACTCAATTGAAAAATACCGAAGCAAAAGATAAATGTTTAAAACCAATTATTCAATGGATCAAGATTAGTGTAGAAAAACCCTCATACAGCCAAAACACAAAGTTGTGCTGGTGAAAGTGGGATTCATTATTCCTATAAGAGAGCTTTTTATATCAGAATTGGGGAGATACAAGTAGACAGAAACAATGATTATGGTTGGTACTCCCACAGTATTCATTTCCTAAAGTACATTTTTACAACCTTCGAACAGCTGGACACTTGCGTGTTAAGAAGGCACAGAAGTGAGAGTAAGGGAATGCTTCTATTGGTTTGGGTGCAGAAATCTACAGTAGTTTGTTCGAGTGTCACTTAAGAGATTTGCTCTCAATGTGCTTGATCCTCTGCTATAGTGTAACAGTTGGAATTAATACATCTTGGCTTTAATGGACTATCTTACCAAATGGCCAGAAGTATTTGCTGTTCCTAACCAAGGAGCAGAAACCCTAGCAAGGAAACAGTCAATGAATTATTTTCAAAATTTGTGATGCCTATGGAACTCACTCAGTACAGGGACTAAACTTCGAATCAGCCTTGTTTGTGGAAATATGTGAGATCCTTGGGCTCAAAAACACCAGACAACAGCCTTTCACCTATCTCCTGACAACACGATGAAGAAAAACAACTATACATTTTAAAGCCAATTAGCCATTTATGTAAATGAACATCAGAAAAAGTGGGATCAAGATTTTCCACCGCTATTTTTGAATTATTGAACAGCAGTACATGAAACCTTTTGATCTCACATCAGAGTCTTACACAGAATATCTAGAAAAACAAAGGAACAACATTGATGCCATACATAACTTTATTCGGAAAAGACTTGTATCAACTAGTGATAAAATGAAATGTTACTATGATGTTTATGCTGATAAGACTGACTTCCATCGAGGTAACGTGATATGGTTGAACAATCCCTGTCATTAGAAAGAATGTACTTCACAATCGTGCAGGTGTTGGGGAGGGTCATGTGTTGTACTGAAAAGAATCAATGATGCTGTTTACAGAATTCAAAAGGACAGGTGGTTCAAGTAAAAAATCATACACTGTGGTTGTCTTGAGATCTACATTGGTACGTAAATTTTCAACTGAGTAATTCCAGAGAAGAACTTGCTAGCATAAAGTAAACCTGCTGAAGAGTACAGGGTTCCTGTCGAGACTACTTCTAGCGGATCACAAAGGATAGAACCATCAGTGGATTTGCTCGATCACTTACCTATGGAGAACTTTCCAACGATAATAAGGGCAATAAGCCATTCTATCTGCATACCATAAATAGTTTAGCGTACTTTTTTGTATACTAGCTGGAATACCCGTCTAATGGACGGGAAAATAAATACTTGTTTGTAACAAAGGATAGGAAATTGTGCTTTTTTTGTTGTTGTTGTTAACATAATTAACATTAAAAGTGCAAAAAAAAATACATAAAGATACCAATACTGAAAAGAAAAACATTCTGTTTTTAAGAATTATATCAATATGAAGTTAGATGGAGGGTCCAACCCTCCTCATGGTTTTCATCATGTCATCTTGTATCTCTGTGTCAGGTTTGGTGTTGATTGATCAAGAAATTTGGAAACGTATAAGGAACAGATACACACACACAGATTAAGAGTGTTTAATTCTGTACGATCCAGAAAAGCGTAGTATTGTAAGCTATATTTTCAATGTTTTAATTTGGATGTTTGTTTGTTAAAGGAAGTTAATCATTGCGTCATGATCTAGAAATTTTGTGTAGAAAGTAGAAAAAAAAGAACAATATAAGTTCTAGAGTAAATTATTCAGTTCCAAGATTCAGTTAGTAAGCTAAAAAAGTGAGTTCGTTAGCGATTGAAAGTGCAACATTAACAAGTAAGTTTATCTGTGAGTTAGGTATTACTTGTTTCGAACTTTCTGTTAAAACGTTGTCTGTGAGGTTAAGCTTGTTTGTTTTTGAATTTCGCGCAAAGCTACACGAGCTATCTGCGCTAGCTGTCCCTAATTTAGCAGTGTAAGAGTAGAGGGAAGGAAGTTACTCATCACCAACCACCGCCAACTCTTGTGCTACTCTTTTACCAACGAATAGTGGGATTCACCGTCATTTTATAACGCCCCCACGGCTGAAAGGGTGAACATGTTTGGTGGGACGGGGATTCGAACCCGCGACCCTCAGATTGCGAGTCGAGCGCCCTAACCACTTGGCCATGCCGGGCCGTGAGGTTAGGCCTATCCGTGAATGTAGATTGAATTGAATAACTAAAATTAATTCTTATTGTTACGTGTGCTGGACTTGACAATAGTTTTACCAAATATCCCAAAAGAATCCGCCTAACGATGAAATACGTTACGACAATATACGGAATTCTTGTAACGCGTGCTCCTTCCAAATATTTGTCTCCTTCGCATATGCTTCGACGTCGTTAAAGATTTTAAATACGTGTATATTTTGTCTAAGCTCTAGATATGTTCTGATTTATGATCTCATTTAATTTATTTTCTCTACTGTCATCTTTGTCCTTCCATGATAATTGTTCCTATTTGTTGGATGGATGGGATGTTTATATTTGCAACCTCAGCACATAAATGATAATAAGAAACTGCTTGTGGCTTTAAGTCTTTAAGATTTACCCTACTTTGGAACCTAAAAGTCATACTTAATAAAAATCTTAAACTTACATAAAATGTCAGATAAACCCAGTTTCATGTATTGTATCACTTGAACTAGATTGCTACATTTTCTAGGCCAAAAAAAGGAGGACAGACAAATAAATATAGGCTACACACTATGAAATGAAAATAATAAGCATTTTCACAAGTAAAAACGCTATTCAAAAATGAAAGACCCATATAATGGTATTGAAACACCGCCTGTCAGATTTCCCTTCTATTTGCAATGTGAAATTAAATTTGACTTAGAAATAGAATTTCGGATTTAGGTACTTACTCAAGTTCACTATGTGGTCTGTATTTAAAACCACGATTCAACATTTACATCTAGTTGTGGGAAGGTAAGAAAAGCAAGTATAAAAATGTTACTGAAATAGGTAACTGCAAACACGAACCACTGATACTAATAGTAAAACTTATCTCCTGTCGCTGTTTATAATAGTCACAAATCAAGCGGAATGAAACATGATATATCTATGTTAATAAATAACATTAGAAGAGTTGAGATTGGAATTTACCCTCCAAATTCCAATAATAATAATAATACATCAATTTTTTCCCATGACCATTATTATTTTTGAATGTCGTATGTTTTGTTTGAATTAAATGTTGTTCCAAAATTTAATGTTTAAAGGGATAAATGTATCATTTAGAAACTGTTGAAGAATTGGTACTCTGAAGAGGCACGATATAATATTTATCTTTAATAATTTACAGATGTAAAATATGGTAATGCAGAAAATACTATATAAGGCTATGCGTATCTCATGGAAATAAAAGAAAGATAGGTAACATCAATATAGTGCAGGGCAACGTGAGTAATTTTCAAACACTAAAAATTCTATATATTACAAGGACACCTTACATAACGTGGAAAACAAAAGTGAAATTACATGTGGCAAAAAGCATGCCACGTAACACAGAGAAAACCTGCATAACTTATACACAGGACAGAACATCTAAATGTGATATATGGAAAGAAGTAAAGACATTTTGCACAAATATTTATTAATTTTTTTATACTTAATAATCCAGAGGTAATGCTCTCATGTGAATGATACAGATGATGTTTTAACTAGTGCTAGAGATTTATATGTAAAATTAACAGAGAATTTTTATTCAACAAATTTTACTTATAGGCTATTTTTGTTCTGACTATAATTAAATTTAAGTTGATTGAAAAATGAATTTCAGAATCATAATGAATAAATACAGTAACAAATAAGATATTCACATAACAGTCTTCTCAAATGTACATTGAATTTTCATAACTGTTTTTGGAGAGCTTTAGTTGAATTATAGAAAACACACATTGAAGCACATATTTAACAATTAATAATTACGATCTTACAATGAAGAACATCTCCTTGGGAATTTAAGAAGCAAATTATAGATTTGTTTAAAGTTCACGTGTTATAATTTATATCTTTGACTTTGTTATGTATATATATATGTGTGTGTGTGTGTGTGTGTGTTATACATTACATGTGTAATATATATGTTTAATTTTAGCATCCGAAACTGAAGTTTTGATTAATTAATTTTATCTTTTACGTGTTTTTTATTTTATATTTAACTACCCTTCATAGATACATTTACCTACGAACACATCCTGGTGTGACAGCGATAAGGTTACAGACTTGCAATGCTAAAATTCGGGGTTCGATTCACAGCATGGACTCAGCAGATAGCCCAATATAACTTTACTCTAAAAACAAATAAACAATTGAACAGCTAGTATAATTGCGAAAGCGCTACCTCTGAATCATTAATCATAAGTTATCAGTGAAAATTAAAGCAGCGTACCATCTATTTCTTAGCATTGATCCATTTTATGCGAATTTTTCACTTCTTTTAATGTGTATGCAGTTAGGGTTACCAGATTTCCAGAATGAAAACTAGAACATTATTTTCCGAAACGGCGTGTCTCTGTAACAGATCTGGAGCAGTTTAAATTACAATAATTCATTTTTTGCCATATGCTAAATAAATGGTGATTGTTGCATCGCGTTTTAAAACCATAGACAAAAACATTTTAAAAAGCTTATCGAGTTAAAAAATAAAATCGCCTCTAAGTTTTATTAAACTCATAAGAAAAATATTGCTTATTCGTTTCGTTTTTCCCGACTGGAAAGGTCTCCAAATTTCAATTACTATCCAACAGTAGATTAGGTTAAGAAAACGAAGCAGAGAGGAAGAGAACACTGTGCCATGTGATATTTCTTTGTCTGGATATTTTTTACAAGAAATATTTAAAGGATACGTGTATCATGACAAACTGTACATATCAAACTCACACTGAGGTACAGAGAAACTTGAACAATTTTATATATTTACTGGTTCTGTTCAAGACGGAAAAATAAAGACCAATAAACTGGGCGATCTCAATTTTACTTGAACGTCTGGTGACCCTAGTATAAGTACAATGATAGTATTATATGCTGTGTTTAAAATATATAAATTACGCATCGTTCAGGAACACAGTATACGCTTTAAATTTATTAATTAATCAAGGTTTTTCTTGCAGGAATCTCACAGACCTTATATGCAGTTTGCGGGCTTTGGTCCCCTTTTAACCGAAGGCTTAGGAGTAATTCATACTTATATCACTGGTCTTCTGTTACCCCCAAGTTCACCAAACTCCAACAGCGCTCTCTATCTTTCCCTACCGCCTATTCAGCAGACTACAGAAGGACGATTGGTCTCAGTTCCAGGCAACTCTCAAGATTCAGACGTGAGAAATAATAACCAAGCTTTCTCTAGTGCGAGGTCTAGGGGAAAATCCTCCATTTCACAGAAAATTAATTTCGATGACGATGTCATTGTTTATCCTAACAGACAATATACAGTAGAAGTCCTCAGGTGAGTTATGTACTGTTTTTGAATAATAATATGACTCATTATGAGATACCATGTACGTACATAACTGCGTTATACTTTCATATTTAAAACACAATGAAAATTAAGTAATTTTCAGAAGGTCATGAAATATATATTTATCTAATAAAAAAATTAAATTACTTTTGGATACCCGGCCAATAGAGCAAGATGAACAAAGGTGGAAATGATATTTTGTTGCTCATTTGAATACCTGATAAACCAATTTTATGAAAATATATAGAGTAAGCCAGAAGAAGGGGGAGAGGAAGAAAACTTGGAGGAAAATTCTTGAAATGATTATATATTTTTGATTTTTCTTCTTTAGAGAAGAAATAGAAGAGGCAAGGAGTAGCGGAGAATTTACCAAAGTTCAAGAAATTTACGAAACCACATTTAGTTCTCTAGTGGAGTTAAATGCTGTTTTCAAGGTAATGTTTGAGATTCTGCAAATATATTTTGTCTTTAATAAGTTTTTAATTAATGATAGAGAAACATTATTTACGAACAGTAACTGTTCAAGGGCGTTTCGGATTAAAGGCAGAAGTATTCGTCTGATATGTTTTGTCATAAGGTGCATCAAGATTGGATCTGTAACGTCATCGCTTTCAAGAGTTTCCAGACAGTTGCCATAAAACTGGGACGTTTCTTCCATGCGTTTGCAATCTATGCACAATAATTCCCTATAGTTTAATAGATCTTTTGTTTGTGTTGAATCTGATCGAGCTACACTGACCTAACCATGTAAACATGTGGTATTCACAGGTTTACTGATTTTCCATAATAAGGCAGAATAGCAGGAGGTTCAACAGAAAATGGCTTGCGGAGCAAATCTGAAATATTTTTCTTTGACTGAGTATCAAGAATGAAATAAACTTAACAAAACGAAACAATCTTTATTCAATACACAAAAGATAAGACAAGAGCATGAAAGATGGTGCTTTTACTGGAGAGTCTAATATAGTCTCTTAGGATAGTTGTTGTTTTTGTAGAACTGTTAGAATCTTTAATAGCTCTAAGAAATAGGTTAAAATTCAAGGAACTTGTGTAAATATTTTGAGTATTAATACTCAAACGATCAACGGTCATAAAAATACGCTCTACAGGCTTCGACGTCGTTCACACCATCCCCAGGAGTGGGAAAAACAAATGTTGTGAAACATTTAAATACAAAAAGCCATACTCATGTGACTACTAGTTTACATATTTAAAAAAGATCACACCATCTACTTTCTGATTTTCTAACCCTTCCTCCTTATTTAAGATTAAATTATTTTTACAGTGTTTCATTATTTCTGTGGTTTCTCTAATATTTTTAGCCGCCATTTTATTCGGTTGAGCAGAATAACAGTTTTTCCCCACTGGATGACATGAGCTGTATAATTTGCATGTTCAGCTAGTGCAGAGTTTTTACTTTTGTTTTTAACATTTCTCTTATGTTTATTTACTCTAAATTTTAAAGTTCTTCTAGTTTGACCAGTGTATACACAACCATATTCACATTCAATTTTATAAATACCTGTTTTCTCCATTAAATTTATTTCATCTTTAGTTTTATTTAATATTTGACTAATTTTATTCACTGGGAAAGAGATTTTTTGTGTTTTGAATTTATGGAACATTTGATATAACAACCTGGAACATATGGTACAAGCAACATTTATCTTTTATCTATTTTATCAAATGTTGATTTTAGTTATTTTTTAATCATCATTTGTTATTTTGTTAAATTTGTTAAATTTTCTCACTGCTGTATTAACAACAGGAGGCGAGAAACCTCTATCTAATGCTACATATATAATTAATAACAGCTCATTTTTTGAATCTTCTGGATTAGAACATAGTTTTAAAGACCTGTAAACATAGAATAAAAATCTGACATTTTTATGACTTTGTATGACATAACTCTTTGTGTTGCAGCATGAAAACATAAAACAGTTCATGATAGACCCAGTTTCTAACTTATCTTTATTTTCTTAACTAATATGTACAAAAACGGTAAACTCTTATTTTCTTCAACTTCGTAAGTAAATTGAATGTCACCACACCACGAGAGTGTCATCTACATACCTAACCCCTATTTCTGGTTTAAGTTTAGCATTCAGTAATACATCAGTTTCAAACCTATCAATGAGAAGATCATACAGCAAGGAAGATAATGGAGAATTCATAGCTAGGCCTTCAGTCTATTTATAAATCTTATTATTAAATTGGAGAAATGAATATTCCACGCAAGTTTTGTTAAATTTATCATGTCTAAAATTTCAATGACTGGCACATTGTTCACTTTTTAATTTCCAGTCATTGATCGGTCTTTAAAAATATTTTAATTGTGTATTACACAACGGTGATCGTTTGATCATTTTAATATTTTAATTCTAAGAAATGTGACTAGGTCTGTTTCAGACTGAGAAACGTAGCATAAAATCATATACACACGAACAAATAATAATATTCTTCTCAAAATGCATGCATTATCCACATGACTGTTGGTTAGTCCCCCAAAAAATATAAGTGGGGTTACATTCTTAGGCTATCACCTAACTTGTCAGTGGGATAGATCACTGTACATTTATACTTATGAAGTACAACGTTACAGAAAGCACATGTGATGCCATAAGTGAATGACTGAGTTAGCTTGGACAAAATGAATTTAGTGACTTTTATGACCAACGTTCTGTGTTGCAACCTCATACACTTGCATATATAATATTTTTGAAAAATCTTAGATATGGCAAGGGATAGAAAACATGTTGTATGCATGGAAGACACACCTTTCCTCCCCCTCTACCTTCAGGTCGTTTTTGGTACCCCTAGCTTAAAAATTTAAAAGATAATCATACAAATCCGTGCATTGGTCAAGAAAGCTGTGTAACTTACTCTCGCCCCTGTTAAATACTTGCAAAGCAAAACACTTGTATGAGTGAAAGCCAATAATATAACTTCAAACTACAAAAACATACAAATCAAGATTCAAAAGGAAACAATAAATTTCAAATATAATATAATATAGCGTCCTTCGACGGGACTGTGATAAGTCTAAAGACTTATAATGCTCAAATCAAAGGTTCGATTAGCCACAGTGGACATAGTAGATAGTCTAATGTGGCTTTGTTCCAAAACAAATAAGCAAAATGACCTTTTGGTGTTGCATGCACAAAATAAGCCGCTTAATATCAAATTATATATAACATAACGAAATTACAAATGCTAAACAATCCTTTTATATAAATAAACCTTACAAAAAATCCACCAAAATGATAAAAAAATAAAAAAGCTACCCTTTACATAAAAGCAAGCTTCAATAAAATCTGAAACATAAAATAAGCCATTTGATGTAAAGTACAAGAGTTTGGATTGTTTTATTTGTTTGTTTTTAAGCATAAAGCTTCACAATGGACCATCTGTTTGCTGCTCACTGCAAGTACTCAAACCTGATGTTTAGCATTATAAGACTTCAGAGGGACCACTGAACAACCAGGGAGTAAAAGTACAAAAGAAGACGAAAAAATCAAAACAATCTTACTTAAGTATCGTTATTTAACATTACTGGAAACAGAAAAAACCTCCAGCACAAAATCAAGAATACAAAATAATATAAGCATTTTGACAGTATTCAAACTTCCAGCCATATAACATAGTAATAACTTCTTCCATACTAACTACAGAAAAAACAGAAAGCAAAACATCCCAAAATTTAGGAACACTAAAGGGACCCTTTATAAAGGAAAAATAACATATCAAATAATCATTTCATAAAGAAAAAGCAAGACAATAGAATTAAATTTATGCAAAATAAACCATTTTGATGTGAATACAAAACAAAATAAATTCATTAACTTCACATCAACCAATAGTAAAATATAGCAAAGAAAAGAAAGATTAATAAAACATATACACAGATACAAAGGTAGAAATTATATATACGTATATACAGATGTGCATCTTACTTGGTGATGGCATGAAGAATAAAATTCTTATGGTGACTGACACTTGCACAAATCGAAGAGTGATTTCCTGAAGTCGCTGGAGTTAGAAGAGCAATATTTATACAATCTGTGCATGGAATTAATTAACAATACTTTCGAGTTATTATAATTGAGGAGAAGAAAGAAAATATGAGTGTATAAGGCTGCAACACTCACCTCAAAGCTTGGTTGTCACTGAAGTATCATTAACAGGCTTTTGAGTGCAGTGGTGGACTTTCTACTAGTGGCAATGATTTGCCATATTATCTCCTTGGCCTTCATCAAGGCCTTGTTTTTCTGGGTTAGCTTGGTAAACAGTCACTACACCTCTTGTTTCAGTGATAGTTGTGGCTCATTGAATTTCAGCAACTGATTTTCCTCATGGTTGAATATTACCTAAGCCTTTATCTGCTTAATGGCTGGGGTCTGACAATGTCGCTTCAGGAGTGGTAGTTGCTGAAGTGTAGCTCTTTGTGTGATGGCGATAAGGAGCTGCAGCTTAGCATTGATTGCTTGATAAGGTTATCTCATTTGAGCAGCAGGGGAGTAGCTGTGGATGTTGAAATTCCCCAATTGATTTCAGCCATGGACAATAATCTAGTTGTTGGTGTATTGACTTGATGTAGTTCGACCTTCCCGATATATAAACGGCCGTCGTCTGGGCTTGAGATCCAGTAAAATATTCGCGGGTTTCGGATGTAATGGTCCTGCTGGAGGTGAGTACACATTTGATGTCAGTGATTTTGTGCTACTATGAAGGAGTACTCTACAGTTTATGGCATCATCCCAATCTTTCATACGGATCTACCTGAGTCAGATCTGACATTAGGACCATGGTTTGACCAAGGGTAGGCTAGACATTTAGAAAGTCTCGGCTTATCTAGCCTTTATCAGCCCAGATGTTAAGGGTGGTTTGCAGATTTTGGCACTTTTGGATACTTCAGGACCAACACAGTAAAAGCCTGGGTCAGATTGCACATATACTATGCATTGGTCAGCAAAGCATCTTCATCCATTGGCTCTGCCAAGGTAAAGTTGAGGCTGGCTTACGGGGTCTTGAAAACATGTAGGTAATAAAAAATAGCAAAACAGGTACCTTTCGCTAAGTTCTCTTTTCATTATGTAGTGCCAAAGGTAACAGGTTGAGCAAAAAGAAAATGAATGTGACAACACGATTGATTAGTTGGATATTAAAAGTCAGAATTAAAAATGTGATGCCCAATGAGTTTTGATGGGTCAGATGTTCAGCTAGAAGTGTAAGTTTAATATTGTCATGACCGATTTACAGCATTTCTCCATCCTAAAACTACTTTTACAAATGTTATAATACTAAAGTCCTGGTCAACTATCATTTCTACAAACTTATATTTACTTATGGATATATTGCCTGTAGAAAATGTGTTCCTTACATCCTTGGACATCCCAGTTTTCTAGGTTTTATTAGATCTCCCACTTGACCAACACTCAGTTGTACTGTCAGCTATCATAAATTTCACGAGAAAAGTTAACACAGCTATTCTGTAATTCAGCTGCATTTCTGTCACGGCTGTTATATGGTTGTTATATAAAGAGAGCCCAATTCTAGTGGGAAAGGGATGGGGGGTGAAACTGCAAAAATTGATTCGTACAGTAATAACTGAAAAAGGCTAGCTACCATAGAAGGGCCAGCATATAACTTCAGATAGTGGAATTCTATTAATACCCACATCACATTCCCTATTATACTTTTTTATATGCAAGTTTAGTACAGGCCAGTAGTGACTACAGTCTTAGCCAACATGTTTGCATATTTTGTAATAAATAAGATTATTACATTATTACTAAGATGGAATACAAATACACTTAGCACTGTCAAACTGAGAAATACATGTTATATTAAACATCTACATAAATAATTTATTTAATCAGACCTATTCTATGGACACTATGAACGATTTATTACAACAGCAAATAATTTTATCAGACACCTGCAGAAAGATGTGAATTCAGCATTTCACCTATCACAACAAACCCTTACCAAAACAGATATAATGAAAAGATATAACATCAAATTATTATAAACAGCATCTGTAATCATATATCGGTTCATATTAAACTTTCAGTACTTGGTTGGTTCTCCTCGTACTCTAATAACCTCCGCAAAGCGACGTAGCATGCTGTCGATGAGGTTATTGATGTAATTCACCGTAATTTCATCCCAATGTGTCACTAGAAGGCGCTGCAACTCAGCTACAGTAGTTGATTTAGGATCGGGGTTAGCAAGTTTTCGGCTCAGTTCTGCCCAACAGTTCTCAATGGGATTACAATCTGGAGACTTTGCTGGCCATGACAATCTTGTAATGTCCTCCTGGTCGAGATAATCCTGTTCAATACGCAAACTGTGTGCAGTAGCATTGTCATCCTGGAACGCAAACTTATTGCCAAACCTTGCACTAGCATATGACAGAAATATCGTCTCCATATGATGCCACTGACGTTTCCCTGTAGAATATGAAGAGCAGTTTTCCACTATGATGAATAGTTGCCCAAACTGCACCGCCTCCTGTGTGTTGCCCATGGGAAAGACAATCTCTCATCATCTGTTCTCCAGGCAAACAAGGAACACGAATTCTACAATCATCTTTAACAAGTTGGAAACAGGACTAATCTGAAAAGATGACATGTCGCCATTGTCATTACTGTAAATTGGCATGTTGTCTTGCCCAAGTAACACAGTGATGGCAGTGAATTCAGATTAATATCGGTTTGTAGATAGCCCTTCTCGCAAAATAATCTTGTTTGGTCAGTCTTATATTCACTGTTCTTCTGGATACCCTGGGATACATGTGTTTCACGCTATTCGTGTCGTAAGGTGAAGCAAAACTTATTTCGTTCTTCATATGTTAAACTGATCAAAACACGGTCATCTCGGGCATTAATTTTTCGGTATCTACCAATAGAATTTCCTGTAAAACATTCAGCAAAACTGTATGTTTACAAAATACTTCAAACTGTGTGATTAAAAATATTTAGTCATAACCAAACAAAAGAATGGTTACACCATGATTACATTTGACATGACAGCTAAGCTACTGTTTGTGGATGAATTCATTTTCTACACATAATTTTGAGTCGATCCAATCGAAGCACTCATCACTACTGCTATTAAAAACACTAAGCCAAACTTTACTTTTCCTCAAACATAGTGTAAGTCTATTTGGTAATGTTATCTCCTCAACGAAAATCAACTACTACTTGCCGAATATTTCAAAGTCCAAACTGAAAACATTCTCTACCAGCATTAGTAAAGTTATCAGGTGCACTGTATCTTCAAATAATGATTAACAGGTCAGTAATCACAATTTAGTTCATATCACAAAGTCATAACATCCAGATCAAATCCTTATTTTCATACATATATTGCTTGATGGTTGCATTCTTTGTGCAATTAATTTATTTGAGTATGAGTCTGTGTAAATGTCCATAGAAGTGTGCAACACCACACAAGTATGTTTATTCATACATATATATTTTCTTGTATATATATATCTTAACAGTACACGTAACCACATATATTAGGAGTTTTTAACAAACTGCCTTCAGCTTGCATGTTGTATTATGCCAATCAAACACAGGCTTCCTATACTAGCTCCATTGCTGTAACGTGCTGCTATCTTTGAGTCAATAAACTGAATACGTTTTTCGGCATTAAAGCATAAAAATACAGTATTCCACAGTAAAACACATTTACAGTCTTAAACAGCTGCCAACATTAGTAGCCAAACTTGTAAGATATCATATCGCCATTCACAGGCTGATTCATTTACTTTAGTTGAAAAATAGAATACAAGCAAATCCAGTGAAAATGACACTATTCCATTCAGATTCATAACAACCTGATTCACTCTCTGCACTGAGAAGCAACACAACTCTCTCATTGCACATGAATGAGTGGTATATGTACCTACTTTAATACACTGGAGATGTCTAGGAAGTATCTTGTGGTCTCCTCTGCAAACATTACATCATTACGTGACTTGTTAGGATGAGTGATTCTCACAAAATGTCACAATTACATTTCACCTCCGAAAATCGCTTGGAAAGTAAGGGTCAAATAACAGTGGCTTCTCTAGTCTCTGTTAACGAGTCTTGGGTGGTCTTACCTAGTGCTGGGATGAGTTACTTTGGTTGATGAAGGCCTGGAATTCTGTAAAGACTGCCCTATTCAATCTTACACTTGCCGGACCACATACCTCTGCAATAACCCTTAGTCATCCATGCCTTTTTTATACTGAGATCACCCCAGGGGAAGATCTTGATTAATTGTTCTGGTTGTGCCAGATTCTGGCAGTTCTTCTTGTTGTGACTATAAACTCCGGTAGTAATAGACATTTGCAGCATCACCAAAACCCAGATATCCAAGAGATAAATTTTCCGAGACCCGAATACTCTCACAGACAACCATCTTCCCCTTAGTGACTAACTCTTCCTCTTAGCAATAAGTCCTTTGCCTCGTGGAAAATGCCATTTGTTTAAATACGAAGCTTTTTTTTAAACTTAATAACTCAAGTATTAAAAAAAAGCACTCGATAACACACTTGTCACGAGAAAAACAAATCCTGTGTTCACAGCATCAAATTTTTTCCTTTCTGCCTACTCTGTAATATTTTCAGGTACACAGATTTTTTCTAGGAATAATTGTATAGGTTCCACAAAATAAGGGGAGGTTTGACAAAAAACTATTTCATGGAGAAATCCTGAATTTTCTGACTTTGACTGAGCTTGAGGAATAAAAGAGACTGGACACTTTGTGTAACACACTGAAACAGTTTTTATTCAATACACAAAAACAATCAAGTATAAGATAACTGCTTGAGAGAACTTGACTTTACTGGAGATCTAATATAAGCTGTTAAGAACTTTCAGTACTGTCTCTAACTCTGTAGGAACTGTTTGGACTGTTAGCATCTAACAAATGTAACTGAATCTGTTTCAAGCTGAGAAAACAGCATTATATCGACAAAACGACAACGATATTCTTCTTAGAATACATGCATTACACACACGACTGTTGGTCATTTCCATAAAATACTAAGGGAGGTTACATCCTTTGAGCATCAAATAATTTGGCAGTATAAAAGATTACATTGCACTTCTATATAGGAAGTTCAACCTTACAGACATTTCTATTAAGAAATGCACATGTGATATCACAAGTGAATAAACCTGGATAATAGGTAGCTAGGGTGAAAGGAAATTAATGAATTGCATGACTGATATTCTGTGCTGCAACCAAATACACCTGAATATATGAAAATTTAGAAAAATCTTATTTTAAACAAGTGGTAGAAATCACGTAGCATACTATACCATGAAGGTACGAGAGTTATGAGTAATATATAGTTTGTTGCAATTGCTTTAAATAAAAATTAATACGTGGCCAACATTTTGTCCATGAAACTTCCGTCAAAGAAAAATCCTTTGATCAAAATATTTACTGCATATCTCTTTGTTTCCTCTAAGTGATTTTAGAATTTTTAAAAGTTTCAGTTTTCATCATGCTTTAGGTGTATTTTGTTTTAGTATAAATTAAATGTAAACATTTTGTTTTAATGTTAAATATATATATATATATATACAGAAAACATTTCACATGTCATAACTAAGAACAATATAAGGTGTTTCACAACATGGCTGAGTCCGTTTATTATTGCAATTACTATCTTTAACAATTTCTTTTCATACTTAATGCTTAAAATGCTCCTAAGTTTACAAGTTTACTTCACTTAACACTCTAGGCACACTTATAAATAGGCGAAGCATTAGGTGTTTTTTGCTTCTTCAAAACTCTCTAAAGGGAATCCTTTAGGTTTTTACATTTAAAACGTTTTAGCATATGCTATACTGTTATACTTCATATTGACAAAAAGCTAATGAATACAATTTCTTTTCTTCTCTATAAGTGTTATGATAGCTTAAATTTTCTCCAACATTTTGAATAACATCTATTTCATTCACAAGTCAGATGAAAAGAAAAGTTGATATCGAGCCTTAGTATGCAATGAATATAATCTGAAGTTACCACTTAAAATGGGGTCTTTATGACTAGCTCAAGAGCATTGACTTTCAGGACACTAAAACGTTTTAGTTAGTTGAAAGATAATTTTTATTTCGATAGAAACAGAGCCTAGCCGTTTACTTATGTGAGATGATCATTGATCAGGACTTTACTTTCAAATTATATATCTTGCTACTTGATTGTTGCTTTCTAAATCATAATTTTTATATATTTTTATACTTATGTCACAATTCTGCAGTTAGTTGTGTACCAAGAAAATAATAACATGGACCAAGAAGAGAGAAATAAATATTATTGTAGGATGAATACAGTGATTGAGTACTTTATATTAAAATGACTTTGGAGCTTCATCCCGTTATTACAGTCCATGTTGCCATGTCTAGTCATGCTCTAATTTACAGTCTGGCACTTTGACAATAGTGCTGCAGCATATTTTTCTTTAAAAAAGGCCCTTTCCTAAAGCTGCTATTGCCAAAGTACTCGAAGCTTACATAGATGGTTTCCATAATCCATTCCTTTTAGAGGATTGTGATTTCCAAGAACTCATTTTAAGTCGATCACTTCTGCATCTGGGAGCTTGAATATCTTCTTATTGAATAGCATGATTATCTGCTTCATTTTAGAGCTGACTGAGATATCTTATGGATGAAACTTATGTACACATAACTTGTGTTGCTTTTCCAGATGAAGATCCTTTCTGATTATTTTATATACTGGGATAAATGGAATGATTTTGCCACTAACCTGTGTGTTTATTGAATCTCATCTGTTACACGACGCTACACTGGTTACTATGGCTGTGGTACGACTTGTTGCAGGTCTATTTCTGTATGGTCATGGTATCTCAAGTTAATCCATACTACTTTATTTTCCAATGTTATTAAATACAAGGGATATTCCTATCTTGGAAATTCGAAATCCCTTATCTGAATACATTATCTTAATAATCCGAGTGTATACATGTTTTGCATTGGAAATGGCTGTTACATACCCTCGCAAAAGCATTTTAGTAATATCACACTATCTATGACAGCTAAACAATGTCAAAATGTATTTTTATACATGCTATTTCACTGAGACTTTAAAACGGCTGTGGTTATCACGTGGCTTGCTTATTTGCATATTCAAAATTATTTTAATATAACGTACTCAACCTCTCCATAACCTGAACTAGTAATAACACTTTGTAACTAATGTTGTTTATTTTCCCAAATTAAGTTTTTAATCCATTCTAGGATATCACTATTAGTACTACTTTCAATTTGGCTTTAAGTGATTTTTTCTTGTTCCTTAGGAACGCCCACAAGAAGAAGTCGTCAAAGCTGACAATCCTGAAATCAAAGTTGATCTTTTGAATGCAGTGTACGACAATCTTACGTATCTTGTGAGTAAAATATCTTTACAAAACTCAGATCTCTATTTTCAAAACACTTAACCTAACAACACACATTGTGACAATATTCCCTTTGGCGACGGTCGCGGGTTCTAATCCCCGTCTCACCAAACATGCTCGCCCTTTCAGCCGTGGGGTCATTATAACGTGACGGTCAATCACACTATTCGTTGATAAAAGAGTAGCACAAGAGTTGGCGGTGGGTGTTGATGACTAATTGCATTCCCTTTAGTCTTTCATTGCCAAATTAGGGATGGCTAGCGCAGATAGCCCTCGTGTAGCTTTGCACAAAATTCAAATCAATCATTCTCTCCCTCTGGCGACACCTGATAAGTGTGTGTTTAAACGTCTGATAGATTTTTAAAAGTTTAGGAGATGAGTTCAAAGTATCAAATATGCAAGTTGGACAAGAGAAGTTATTCAGGTTGTTGGTTGATTATTGATTGAGCCAGTTGGTGTAGGTTGTTCAGATTGTTGATTGATAGATAAGAATAATAAAAACATATAAATTCAAGAAACTTAGCTACAACAGTAGGTTTAAATATCTAAAAAAATAGAGGGTTGTGTTTTTATGCTCTGATTTCGTCTGCTTTTATAAATGCCTACATGGCATTTGTAAAGGAGTAAATAAAGTCATCTTAATTACAACTGTCGACTTTCCTGTGTATAATATCCTGTGTATAATTGCTCGTAAAGTGATAAACTTATAATGAATACTTCACTTTTCAAGGTTACAAACAAACTATTAACTCCAAGAATATGTAAGAGCTAGATCTGGCCCAGTGGTTGTCATGTGCAGATCGCGAATTCAAGGGTCCATGGTTTATGTACCATTGCTGCAAAAACATGCGTCGCATTTTGAGGCCTTGTGCATGCTATAAGAACTACTATTTAGTTAGATAAAAGTAGTCCAATATCTGCCTTCTTTAATCTATCAGTTCAAAACTAAGAACAGTTATATACAGATATAATAATTGTGTAGCTTTGTTCAAACATTCTAAAACAATATAAAAAAGGATGGAAAGAGTAAATTATTTACGGGAGCTGTGCATAACAATTCTTTATCAGAGAAATATTATGTGTATTCAAAATTTCTCCTGTTCCAAATAAACTAAACTGTAACGCTTTTATTGGTGCTAGAATCGAACTTAAAACTTAAAATGAAAGGGGACAAAATGAATAAATTCTGGGATATTTTACACCTGCATGAGAACTTTGATATTTCTAGAATTGGTGTTGATACTTTTAAAACCGACAGACAGAAATGGTTGTCATTGAGAATGTATATGTTGTTTGTATTTTTCTTTTTGAACTGGCTACATCGTATTAGGTGTATTCACATTCAGTACACTGAGCTGCCATATGATGGTTTTCAATGTCTAATGTGACAAGCTAATGTTTTCACCTTTTCAGAACTGGGAAGCAGAAGTAAACACTTACTTTATGTTTTAAAAACTATGAAGTCGTAAAAATAAATCAAAATAATCCATGAATACAACATAATTATTTTTTAGAGTAATGTCATTTTACTAGAAAAGGTAATTATTTTGAAATCTGAGTAGACTGAAGGGAAATTCTTAGTGAGTAATAAAAGACATAGGATTTGTTTGTTTCTTTTGAATTTCGCGCAAAGCTACACGAGGGCTATCTGCGCTAGCCGTCCCTAATTTAGCAGCGTAAGACAGCTAGAAGGAAGGCAGCTAGTCATCACCACCCACCGCCAACTCTTGGGCTACTCTTTTACCAACGAATAGTGGGATTGACCGTCACATTATAACGTCCCTACGGCTGAAAGGGCGAGCATGTTTCGTGGGACGGGGATTCGACCCTCAGATTGCGAGTCGAGTGCCCTAACCACCCGACCATGCCGGGCCAAAAAGGCATAGGAGATTTAGGCCAAGAGTGCACATTAGCTTAGTCAAACTATTTAAGTTATATTATATTATGTTAGTATACACTGTTCTGAACTGGCAACACTTGTTTTTGTTTAAGGTTAGAATTAAAAAGAGACACCAACTCTTTTTTACAGTGAAGTCCTTAGTTGTGCTTAGTATTGTAGGCACTACAATCAAACCTTTTATAAACATTACTGCTGAGTTTCTAGTACTCGCTCCACAGCCATATTTTTACAACATTCCTGTTATGCTTCCAGTACATCTTATACAGTCATATGTTTAATAAAGGCATCGTGTTAAAGTGCATGCAGATAGTCACTCAAGTAAACAATATCGCTTCTCCTTATCTGCCATTCTTGTTGCCGAAATGGCTAATGGCCTGGAGTTTCCACGGCCCTATGTCACGTGTACGAGGTGCATGGCATGAGTAACCAGTTATTGTATTAAGTATTTAAAGCCATGCTTCAATAGGTTTTCCACATAGAAATTCTTCGACTTAATGTGTGACCTATTTTAACAGTGGGTTAATGTTGTCCTTTAGTATTAATTTTCTTTTATGTGGTGTACAGGGGGAGTCACAATAGAGTAGTGAAAAAAACATTAAAGGCTTTTATACCCCTATTTCACTGATGCACCACACTCAACCAAAACATCTGCCCTTAATTTGTATCAGTGTATTGTGTTTGTATTGACGTTGTTTCTGTTAATGGACTCATAAAATAAATGGTCCCAGTTCCATAATATCATATCCATCGAACCTACTGTTTATTGGACCATCGATTTGCTCTATAGGATATTTATAAATTGAAATATATGATGGAGTAGTAGGATAAGAGAAATTCTGGTGCCAGGAACTTGGATATTGATATTGCAAAGGTTCATGCTTTTTAGAGTGGGTGCTTTATCATCAGTAAGCATACTAAATCGTTAGCTTTCCAAGAATGTCATTTTCTTCAGGGTGATAGGTATACAACCTTGGAGAGGAGTCAGGGTACAAGAAAGTGTAACCTACAGAATGGGTGTTTAGTTCCATGGAAAATCCTTTCCTAGGTTTCAATCTGAGACCGAGTACAGTGGTATTTATAGGAACCATAGGCATTTATTGGCCAAAGAGATAGTATCTCAACTCTGGTCAAGGACACTCATAGTAGAAAAAAAGGTAGAGAAAGGTGTAAAGTGTCATTGGTAGATGAAATCTACCAACACAAACTGTATCATCAAGAGGCAAAACAGTGAGTACTCGCTGAAGATGGAAGTGTTGACAAGTAGAATAATAGGGAACCTTTTCCCAGAACCAGAACAGAGTGAGACCAAGGGGCTGTAGGTGGATGAGAGTCACCAGAAGAAGATGTATCATTGACAGGTGACACAGTGGGTACTTGTAAGATAAGAAGAAGATTGTGAGACAACAGAAAACCCCTCTCATGATTGATGAAGGTGTGTTGCCAGTTGATCATAGGTCAAGGGGTGATCCAGGGTTCAGCAAGAACCATAAACAAAAATCGCTCATTGCTTGTTCTTCTGCAATCTAGGGGTCAGGAGCTGACATTTGATAAAGTGTGAGGCTCCAAGAGCCTGCTTATTCGGTGGTAGCCCATCATACCAGACTGTTTAGCCTGAAGAAAACGACGTCCCTTCCAGGAAGAGATCTATGCTTGTACATGATAGAGACAAAGTAGATCACTTCTATAGTGTATGGACAGACAAGAATGATCTGAACCATTTCATAAGGCATTTCAGCCTGAAACCAATAATCTCAGGTACTGGCAATGGGGTGCCTGATCCTGAATTTAGATGACCTGGATTTTGAAGCTACTGAGTATGTGATGTAAGAAAAGCTTAGAGACTAGGACATAGTCATAGCTGAGCTGCTTTGACAATTTTACCTGGAGGAAATCCGAGCCATACACCTGATGGAGTTCAAAACTCGAAGTATAACTTCAGTACCTTCAAAGGTGATCTATGCAATTTGCAATGGTGGCTACAGATCACGAAAAGGTCCTTGTTGTCATGTTTGCTGAGGGAATTGTGAGTGAGACCATGAGGCAACACCAATAAATACAAGATATTTTCACCATGCTGATGTTGTATCTTGAATTGGCAGAGGCCTTATAATTATATATTGCCAATATTGGATTCCAGAAAACAGAGGATCACTTAATTATGTATAAGAGTGGTCAGCATATAAGTCAAATTGGCTTTGTGATTGTCAGACAAACAGATAGAAATAATATTATTAACTTTAAAGTGATGCTCAGGGATGAAATAGTGAAGTGAACCAACATAGGCTGTTGGTAATGGATATTAAGATACAGAGAGAAAATAGAATCAAGAAGTGGAAAAGAGGATATATATAATCAAGATATGGAAGTTGAAGAGAGAAAATGTTAAATAAACTTAAAAAAAGAAAAAGTCAGATACAGACAAAACTCAAATGCAAATGCATGCAGTGGAAGGAAGAGACCTGTATCAGAAATTGGAAGCTATTAAAGTTTCACTATTAGATGTAGGTGTTAAGGTTTGTGGAGTTTCCAAAGAAAGTAAAGAACAAAATAAAGATTCATGGTGGGGTATGAGAAAGTACAAAAAGCAGTAAAAGAGAAGAATATTCAAAGAGTCGCAAGGAAATGAGAACAGTACTTTTGTTTATAAGGAAGTGTTAAATGAAATGCTAAGGAAGAAGTAGCCATAACAAAGAAATAATCATGGGAGGAATGGTATAGTAAGCTGAAAA
>NW_013667887.1:61531-75621 GCF_000517525.1 Limulus polyphemus | reverse complement strand
GAGATTGGGAAGCGTCTCATTTTTAGGTATCTATTATGTACTTTTAAATGGTGGATTTATTTCTTTAATACAACTATGTGAAAACTTACACAAGTGTCACCCTAATCTTAATCTGGTGTTTTGTGGACTTAGAGAATGTGTATAACTGGCTACCAAGGGAGATCGTTTGTTGATATTTAAAAGATAAAGGGGTTCCAGAAGAAAATGTCAGAATATATGAAGGTGTAAAGACGCAGGTAACAACAAAACAAGGAGATACTGAGGAATTCAAAGTATAAGTAAGACTGCATCAATGGTCAGTTCTTAGCCCATTTCTTTTATAATAGTATTGTATGTTCTTTCAGAAAGTATCTGAAGAGGAGAACTGTGGGAATTGCTATTTGCTGATGGTCTAGTGATTACAGCTAAAAAGCGAGGAGAAACTATAGGTGAGATATGGATTGTGGCAAAAACAGTTGGAGAGAAGTGGACTTAATATAAATACAAGAAAAGTGAAGGCAATGACAAGTAAAGGATGAGGGCAATTGGTCAGAAGAATAGATAAGCTGGTTAGGGAGATAACTCAAATAGATAAGTTTAAATACCTCGGCTCACATATAGATGCAACCTGGAAGTAGGAGAGAGAGTAAGGAGTGAATAGCGGCAGTGGAAGAGTGTTCTAGGAGATGTTTCTGACAAGAAAATACTAAAGAAACTGAAAATTAGGATTTATAAGAAAGTGTCAGGTCAGTTATGTTGTATGTAGTAAATACATAAGCATTGAGAAGGAAAGAAGAAAGTCTGCTGGAAAGGATGGAAATGAGAATGTTATGTTGAATGATGGTAATATCCTTAAGGGATAGGAGAATGGCTGATGATATTAAAAAATGGGCTGGGTACATAAAATAACATAAAAAGCACATTAAGGTGGAATGGGTACATGGTAATAAGTGACCATGTCAGAAGAATATATGGAATGCCAGTAAGGCTAGATGGAATGGAGAACGTCAAAAACTGAAATGTAAAGATAGAATAATCAAGACACGAGAGAGACAGTTGTAACACCATAGGACATGGAGGATCGAAATTATTGGAGAATGATTATTCAAATGGACAATTTCAAAACTAGATCGGATTAAAGTCGATAAAGAAGATGTAGTATCTGGGGTGATGAGGTTTGAGATGGTTACTTCAGGTCCATTGCAAGAGTAGAAGAATCAAGCAGCAGTAGCTTTCATGACAGCTCTCAGCATGGTTCACTCTAATTAAGCAATGCCTCTTATCAACCTCGAGACTTGCAGAGAATGGGCCAACAGCCATTTACCTCCTGATACTGTAGCCCCGAGGACTGGATCCTAGTGGATGGGCAAAGCTATCTAAGCCCTACCACAATGTTTATGCTCCAGCAACTTTAGCCAGTGTCTCTGTCTGGACATCACTGTCTGGACAATGTGTGGAGGACCAGAGAATTTCATATGGTTTTAGGCTGCTTGAACATTTTGAAGCAAACTGTTCTTAACTTGTGATGCAGCAAGATAGAAGGATCCCTCCATTCGGATAAACTACACAAAAGGTGCTTGAGGGGTAGCAGAAAATTCAGGCTTTGGTAAACTAATGTAGCCTGATTTGGATCTGGTCATCAACTTGGGTGAACACAACATATATTTTATGCTGAAGGGTGTGGTGGTCGACCTAGCTCTTTCAGAGTTGGGTGGTACTAAGTATGTTCCTCCATTAAAGTTATACAATAGGATAATGGTATTTCTGGTGGACACAGGACAGGAAATGACCCTTGTAAATACCATTGTGTATCAGACACTCTGAATGAAGCCACTATTACGACAAATAAACATTTACTTACACACAAATACATCATTTATTCACGACCATGGTTTCGCCAGTAAAGGCGTTATCAGGTACACACTTTATTGGCAAAATCATTGTATTATTTTTCTTCAATTCTGTAATTATGGATTTCACGAAGTACCGACTGTTTCAAGTAAAAAATGAGGATATGGAAGCATTTCTAGACCACATGAGCAGTAGAATGAAGGTCGTCATTGCAGACCTTGGTTCAGGCATTAACATCCTCATGATGAATGTACTGCATAAATTCTTTGTCAACTACACATCTGCAACAAGTGAACTAAGTTTTGGTGAGAAATCCGACTAATGCCAGTCAGGACTGATTCAGGAACAGTATACTTTATGGACATGTGTACCTTATGGGGAGAGTCATAGTACCTCCATCTACACAAGTAGTGTGCTCCAATTTACTAAGGGCATAGTAATGCAGCTGTCAAGAAAATGCACAACATTCATACTGTTTTTTTTTGGAAGGAAGCAGCATTAACAAAAATAATGATCTGTCCATGGGGACAAAGTCACAGTGTTGCTCTATAATTATGAACAATCAGTGATAAATAATAGTGTTAATGTTATTGTTTTTTTTGCACCACCTCCAAAAGTAAACGCTTGGTTACTAGTCTAAATGAGGTTGCTAGTTGAGGATTGGACAGCAGTCTGGACTCAACGAGTGGGAGGAAGTTCACCATCAGGTTGGCTGATGCTTATTTGAAATGGTTTGTGAACTTTAAAAATTTGGATAGTATGATAATACGTTGGATCACAACAATTCAGGGGTATGACATCATCATATTGTATTGTTTGGGAATGAAATATGAAACTTAGATGGGTTATATGATTCAATAATGCCAAGTTGAAAGGGTTGTTTTGTCGAGGAACCAATGCTTGAAAGGGCTTCATAACATTTTTTTTCTGAGTTGTCGAATGATTTTCCATTTCAAAATGGTGTATAACATTTCATAAAAGTTTGCTCACCCATATATAGACTGTTCTGACAGCTTTTCAGAACAGTCTATCTGGTATATCAGAAAAATTCTTGCATAAACATAAACATGTTTTTTTCCTCTATGTGCAGTGAAAGAATTGCATTATTTACCAGCACAGAAGGTTGATTGGATGATTGTAAATTTTAGTGGAATAAGTTATATTCTATTGAGGTTGATTTTACTTATTTTTCTGTGATGCCAACTTGCATGAATGGAATTACTTATGTAAGGTGATAAAGTGTTCCAATGGCCCATGCTTGGAGCTATTCCTCATAGTAAATGCCCATTTACTGAGGATAATGATATTTAGTCATAGTTGGTTTGAGTGTGCATTGATCTATCATTCACAGGAGATAGTATGTTATCAAATTCCAACTAACAATGAATGCATAGTTAAGAAAGTAGCACAATTCAGTTCTTATGGTAACAGCACACATGCAAGAGGTGATATTTTAAAAGCTACCAGTGTATATGATGATCTGTAACTGCTTGAAATAGATATATATGGGAATATACAACTGTATATATACATGTGAAGTGTTGAACACAATTACGAACTGTGTATAAAGTCACTCGTGATTGTTGTGTTGCACACAATGAATCCATTAATGAGAATACAACCAGAAGGCAACATTTAAGAGCTCCATAAGAATTTAATACCGATGTCAAGACATCAAATTATTAAATTAACTGGTCTGTAAAGCATTATTTGAAGAAATAGTGGGCCTGTTATTTTCATTAATGCAATCAGAGAAAGTTTCGCTTTTGACATTGAAACATTTGTGGAAAGGAATAAGATTAATGGTTAGGCTCATACCACTCTTGCAGGAAAACACAGTTCGACCTTTTTTCAGTTTGTTTGAACTTCAATTTGAGTGACTAAAGAGAAATTAACTACAGAAAGTAAAATTCACAAACAATGGCAAATTCTTTAGAAAATGTAAACATGGTATATCAAATGTTTTATTTGATTATATAGCACAGCTACAAATATGACTTAAGCTCGAGAACAGAGGATGCCTCCCCATTTCTCTCCTACTGGACCTAGGCTCTCTTTTGTATAACAACCAGATATTAGCAGAGGGAATGTGGTGGGTCTTCAGGGTAGCTGTGGAATGCCATTATGGCCATGATGACCTCAGAGAGCACAGTTACATAACTGGGTCAAACTCAAAACCCAATGATGCTTGCATTTACCAAACTATCTGCAAAAATATAGATCATGTTCTATAAGCAGGTTTAGCATGAGCACACATATGCTTGTAAACACAGAGCTTGACCACCAAAGATTATTTTTGCACTTTTCACATTTTTAGGGCAGAGTATTTTTTTCTACATTCTTTACCAAATTTTTCTGACCAATCAGAGTTAATTTGAACTTACATTTTCAATCCTGACTCTTACAACTTAAAATCAAATTCTTAATCTGTCTGGCTATTTTATCAACTAACCAGATGTGGACTACACTCTATCAGATGCTGCCAAGAACCTGTATCGTGCACTACAAAAATGGAAAGATCTCGTAATGAGGACTTATATTTAATTTTTTCGGATATTTTGAACCACTCCAGGGGCCAGCCTTATGTTTAAGTTATAAGAGCCAATGGATAAAGATGTATTACTAAATTACTGACATACAGACTCTGGAAGAATCCACCAATAGGTTAACCCTACAAACTCTGTAACATCAGAAGTCAACACCTGCCATCTCATCAATAGTTATCCCAATGGCAAAACAGAGGAGTAAGGGTTTAGATGAACCATCAACACTAAGCAAGCCAGCCTTCAAGCCCACCTTGGTGATAGTAGATTCATTGCCTCAAGGGGTAAAGAATCTCGCAAAAGTTGCTTTGTGGAAAAGTCATTAGAATACAATGGGTGCTCATCTTTGGTGGGACCACCACAATCTCTTGACTTGGCAGGGCCTAGTCAGAGCTACGATTAGAGTGCAGATGTATGAAATAGGAAAGTCATTCAGTAGTAAGTATGGTAACTACCACAACAACCACCACTAGTACACTGGTTTTTGCTGAAACAACTGAGACTGCAACCACCAGCATCAGCACAAGAAATTCAGTAGTTCCTTTCAAGCTATGGAGATAAGGTCTGAGAAGTAGAAGCTCACCACCAGGCTCTGCCAGGATAAGAAAATGGTTCATGTTGAAGCAGTTCACGATTTTAAAGTGTCACTTACAAGAGCAAGCAGTCTGCTGGACGGAAGCCTGGCCACTCTGTGATTCAACAAGTAATCTTCCTCTTAATTACAAAGGACAGCTACCAAATAGCTGGAGGAAGAAGTGCATTACCTTTGAGAGGGTCTTGTTCAAACTCAGAAGGTTATTGCTAGAGTCAGAGAGATTATCCACTAAACCACTATGATCTGCTGAAAGTCCATGGCTTCAGTAGAGGACTGTTGGGCTGTTATAGGTAAGTATTTCTGGCTTCCCTATAATTTGCATTATAGTAAGTTAAGATTTTATGTGTATATTTTCAAATTTAATTTATTATTGTATGGTATATCTATGTATGATTTAGTAGTGTAATTAGTCTTAAGGACTTTCTTTGGTTTTGTATAGTATATATATGTGTGTGTGTGCGTGCGTGTGTATTTTAATTTGTTGTGTGTTATATATATGAGAATATTTTTTTGCTTACAGTACGTTATTATAGGAATGTATCTTGTTGTGAGGGTTATTTTCATGCTTGTTTTTAGGGTTAATCTGTTTCATGTCTGTTTTCTTTGTTTGTTTTATAAATATTTATATTTGACTACCCCCTAAAAGGGATAGGTTATCTTTTTTAAAGGGTATTTTGTTGTGTACATATTTCTTTGTTGAAGGGATTTGGTGTGATTTTGTTTTTACTGCACAGTGTGTTAGATAACTCCTTCCTGAAGGACTTAGGTTATTTCTGCGATGTGTTTTGTTTTATTGTTTTTATAAAGTTTTCCTCTGTGTCGATACATTTTAGTACTGTTAGGCAAGTTCTTTTGCTGGAACAGGGGTAAGTGATTTCGATTTCTTGTGTTTGGTTTGTTTGTAGTTTTACAATTAGGGCCCGCTGGGTTAGCCTGGAAATAAAGGTTGAGAAAGAACTATATATTATCACGTGTTAGTGTTAGATACCCCCTTAATTAATATATAATTTTCCAATTTTTTTTATTATTTCAGTTCAGTTTGGATGCATAGAATCGCTCAAGTAAAAAACATGGCTTTTTCTGTAGCTGCACATGGTACCTGGATCCGTTAATTAACCTCGAGTGTGCGTTCTTTTACTTGAAGGTGGCTGTTACCACACTGAGATGTCCTTAGATAGACAGCCTTTTTTCTGCAATAGCCTGGAGTTTCCATGCACCTATGCTTTAGCGTATGTGGATCTAGGTCACGTGTAGAAGGAGCATGGTGTGAGCAACCTGGCTTTGTTATTCTTATTGTATTTAGTACTTTAACCCAGTCTCTACTCTATTAACCAGAATTCAGATAAAGCTTTTTAAACCATGCATAGCCTGGTTGTTTGGGCGTTTCACTCGCACTCTGTGGGTTACGAGATTGAAACGTACCACTGACTATGCCCGCCCTTTTAGCTGTAGAGGCGTTATAATACGATGGTCAATCCCACTATTCGCTCATAAAAAAAAGCCCACGAGTTGGCGATGGGTGATGTTAACTATCTGCCTTACCTCTAGCCTGTCACTTTAAAATTAGGGATGGCTAGTGCAGACAGCCCTCGAGTGGTGTTACACGAAATGCAAACAAGCACAGAAACACTTAGAACTTTTGAGTGCTTTAATTATCTCTTTTCTTTTAGAGAATCTTATACTTAACATATGTCTTATTTCAACAGTAGGTTTGTTTTTCTTTTAGATTTAACTTTTAATCTACTTTACGGTAGGGGGGTTCACACTAGACTATGAGAGAAACGTTAATGATTCTTATCTCACTTGTTTAACACACTCCACAAAGACACCTACCCTAGTTTCGTCTCAGTGTACTGTGCTCGTACAACGCCTGTTTTTGTAAATAAAAATTGTTGTTGATTTATTTTGCACAAACCCTTTCTTTGTCAGTGGGCTCGGTTGGAGTCAAGAAATTAAATGGATTCACACTGTCTAATAACATTTCCATGGAACCTTATTCTTACCGGACACTACTCTTGAACCTGGAAACACCACAAACGTTACTAATATTCTTGTAGACTTCCAAAATCTCCAATCTGCTCTGCATTTTCTTTGAAGCGTATTACATTTTGAGCGTAACTAATCTTTCTTTTTGACTTCCCAAAGCTTTTAAGTCTACTCCGCAACTTTCCTGAATCAGCGTATTAAACTTCAAGCGTCAATAATCTTTCTTGTATACTTCATAAAGCTGTTAAGCCTGCTCTGTAACTTCTCTGAAGCATCTTGCTGTAGAATGTGTGTTAATGTAAATGTTGGCATTATTATTTAGCTAGAGGGATGCTTGACGTCACATGATGAGAACGTAGCTTACTTTCTGGAATATTCTCTAACACTGTAGTACAGTTTGAGCGAGATATAAGAAACAAATTAGGCTAGACTTAGCGAGCGAAATTTATTAGTCAGTAAAGCCTTTCTGTTGCTGTAAGCCAATTAGTTTATAGTTTAGTGCTGTATATTTTGAGTTTGTGTTTGCGAACAAGTAGAAGAGTTATAAAAATTTGCAGGTAGAATTTCTTCTTTGAAGGCAGTGTGGTCGATATTTGGTGTTTTTGTGGACAGATTTTGGTTTTTATTTGTTGGTGACAACGTTGCAGATTTCATGGTGAAAAAATTCTAGGCCCACCTGGAGAAGTCTTTGGAATACTACAAGAAATATTAGTAATTTTTGAAGCTTAATATGCTTCAAAAAAATTGCAGAGCAGACTGGAGATGATTTGTGAATATTTACAAGATTAGTAACTTTTGAAAATTCACTGAAGCCTACTTTCATAGAAATTGCAAAGAAAAATAGTATTTTTTTAATGTGTTTGTTTATAAAATTTTCAAACATATCTTTATTTCACTTTGTTCTCATGAAAGTTCAATGAACTTCATCCGTCAATTGTTAGCTCATCACTAACAATAATGGCGTCCTTCTCTTTATAAGTTGATTCATTGTGTCAGTTAGGGTAAAATTCTTGGATTTACCGAATTGTTATTGAATGTCCAATGAATTGCCCTTTGTTGTAATAATATTACATTTTTTTTGAAAAACTGTTCTTCTAAAGTCTATAGGTGCGATATCTTTATAAATGGGAACAGTTTACTTAACTTTCTAGCGAAATCGTTGCTAGTTTGGGTTATTCACTTTTTATACTCAGGAAAATACCTCGTATCTTCTAGACTACACAGTCAAAGGTTTAAGTCACGCTTACAAAGCTATATCATTGTACTCTTTGAACTGTGTCCTGAAAGTTTGCATCAATTCAGCTGCCCCTAAAAAATCTGTGCTATTCAAAAATTAACATTTGCAATATAAAACACCCCAGACCAATAAGTAAAAACATTTTTGCAACCTTTAATAATCTTACTAACGTTGTTTTTTTCTCTATTCCTGTAGCCGTCTTTTGTTAGTAAAACTGTACTTAAAGGATTGATCACAGCTTTGACCAACAAGGATGAGAGGTGAGATAGCACCTAACTCCTAGTAACGTAAGAACTGATTTTTAAAACTTTTGTTAGAAAAACACAGTTTAGTTCTTTTTTCACGTCATTACCTGAATAAGATTTAAATTTAACTTTTATTCGCATTTTATATTTCCATTAGGCTTATGTAGTAGTTTAGTTTGTGAATTGGTTACATGTCCAAGCTTATAAGTGAATATTTTTGTACAATTATAATCTAAGCTTCTTGGAGAGTTTTATATAAATGGTAGATTTCTTACTGGAATATTTCTTATTTTCAGGTTGATGACAAAAGATGACACCAGAGCGTTTTACATTTTAATACAGGTTGTCACTTTCTCTGTTTAAGATGTGATTATGTTTATAATATGTGATTTAACAAGGATTATCTGCACGGTGTTTGTCGTTTACTCAACAAAGATTTTATTCCTGGCCTTATTTATTTATATTGATTTATTTTGTTATTCTCTTTATGCTTGAAACATGAAATAGATGTATAATTTTAAGTAAAATACAATAAAACAAGTAGGTAGAGTTTTAAAAGATAGCAATCGACATTTTGACTTTGGAAGTACTGTTCTGTTTCCACCAAATAAAAATTATATCACGAACTGAAGAGGGCGTTCAGAACTTTTCATTGGTTATCTTCCTTTCGTCCTGTTAGAGAAAATTTCTTAGTGCATATTTCAACGTGTGAAGCATGAATTGTAATAAAAAGTTAGTTTAATAAAAGCCAGGGTAGTCAAACGTTTTAGCTAAAGAAGACTGTAGGGGATGGAAACATTGGAGGGCAATAATTGATTATCTAAATGACTTATTATATTGAGATATATTTGATAATGAATTTTTGAATGTACAAACTTGACATTGAACACGTACTAAATATAGATGAACCGGATGAACTAACTCGTGAGACCGGATAGGCGAGTCGACAGTTGGACCGCGCTGATATAAGCAATCAATAACAAATATATCAATTTCTTATAATAACACAGATACATCAACTTTCCAGTTTGTTAATGTTTTCCTCCTCAATGCTCTCTTCAAAGGCTTCATGTCTGTTACTACACTTTAGTCAGGTAAACAGTGGATAGTGTTCTAATGTTCTATTTGATTATTTATATCTTTAACCCAAGCTTCTTTATTGTTTTTCCTCCTCAATGCTCTCTTCAAAGGCTTCATGTTTGTTACTACACTTTAGTCAGGTAAACAGTGGATAGTGTTCTAATGTTCTATTTGATTATTTATATCTTTAACCCAAGCTTCTTTATTGTTTTTCCTCCTCAATGCTCTTTTCAAAGGCTTCATGTTTGTTGCTACACTTTAGTCAGGTAAACAGTGGATAGTGTTCTAATGTTCTATTTGATTATTGATATCTTTAACCCAAGCTTCTTTATTGTTTTTCCTCCTCAATGCTCTCTTCAAAGGCTTCATGTTTGTTACTACACTTTAGTCAGGTAAACAGTGGATAGTGTTCTAATGTTCTATTTGATTATTGATATCTTTAACCCAAGCTTCTTTATTGTTTTTCCTAGAATCCCATCTTCGCCAGCCAATCGTCCTACAATGTATTGGCGCACCTGTTGAAACGGATAATAGGTCTAACAAGCGCAGATCATCAGCTTTTGATTCGATGGTTCACAAAGTAGGTATTTCTCCTACTTCACACTCCTAAATATGAAGTTGATGATAGCTATGCATAAGTTTCCAGCCAATTTTAACCTTTAGATTTTTACAGCCTTTTAAGTATAATTTTCTTCGGGGCAAAATAAAATATTTCTGTCTTCGTTTTTAAGTCCACTTTTCTCAATGAAAAGTTTAACAATTGAGAAGAACATCCAAATATTCAAGTTGATTCTTTTACTGATTATGCTTGCATGAATTTTATAGCGATGGATAACATTTGGGGATTGTGTTAAGATCTTCATCAAGTTGTACCCGATGAACACAAAGACCGGCTATAATAGCTCTGCTCTTAAAACAAGATTGCTATTATTTGAAGTTATCGGATTTCTTATTTTGTGTCTAGTCTATTTTTTTTTATCTTATATGCAATTTTTCCGTGTTATGTGTGTTTGTATATATATACTTATAGGATAAATAATGTTCTAATGTTGTATCTTATTTAATGTTAGTTAATAAACACTGTTGTTGTTTGAAGTTAAGCACAAAGCTATATCATGGGCTATCTGTGCTTTGCCCACCACGGATACCGAAACCCGGTTTCTAGCGTTGTAAGTCCGCAGCTGTGCCACTGGGGACTAGTAAACACTGAATAATTTTCTGACGTTGTACTTTATTAATAAACGGTAGTTAGTAAACACTGAATAATTTTCTGACGTTGTACTTTATTAATAAACGGTAGTTAGTTAACACTATGTAACGTTCTAACGTTGTACTTTATTAACCCTTGGACAATGTTCTAATGTTTTATGTTAATACATGTTAATTAAGTAAATGTTGAATAATGTTGCAATGCCGTATGTTATTACGCGTTAGTTAAGTAAATAGTGAATAATATCGTTCTTTTACTGATAGCTTATTATGTGTAACATTATCACCTGAAGTATTTTTTACCCATTTTACAATATGTAGTATTATTAACTATATTATTTTTATTCAGTTTACAATATGTAGTATTATTGACTATATTATTTTTATTCAGTTTATAATACCTAGTATTGTTGACTATATTATCTTTACTCAGTTTACAATGTCTAGTATTATTGACTATATTATTTTTATTCAGTTTACGATATCTAGTATTGTTGACTATATTATCTTTATTCAGTTTACAATATCTAGTATTGTTGACTATATTATTTTTATTTAGTTTACAATATCTAGTATTGTTGACTATATTATTTTTATTCAGTTTACAATATCTAGAATTATTGACTATATTATTTTTATTCAGTTTACAATATCTAGTATTATTGACTATATTATTTTTATTCAGTTTACAATATCTAGTATTGTTGATTATATTATTTTTTATTGTAAACTGAATAAAAATAATATAGTCAACAATACTAGATATTGTAAACTGAATAAAAATAATATAGTCAACAATACTAGATATTGTAAACTGAATTGAAGAAATATTACGTATGACATTTAAGTCTATACTAAATACCTGCACAAGGTGGAACATTATTCCGTGTGGTTGTTTTATCTAGTTTGAAAACATAACTTAATTACCTATTGCACTTCAGTTCCTAAATGTGTATCTGTACACGCTAACAGCTTTGTTTGCTGCCGTAGTCAAGTAGTTTACGAAATAATTGGAAAAAATTACTTTTAAGAGATAGTTTTTGATTATAAAGATATACAACTAGAGTTCCATTACAGGTTAGACGCTGAACGATTCCGCTATCTTGTCAAGAGGCTTCTTCAGTTCATCACGATCCGCGAGTTTCCTCCCGCGAACGGACACAAGTTGCCGTCGATCAGCAAAAGCAGATGGTGGATACCTTGTGCTACAAGAATTTTAGCCTTGATCAGTAAGCGTTCTGAATTTGGTGAAGCATAAGATTTCAAAATTAACACTTAGCTATAGAGCTCAAAGATTATATACCACATTATCGAAAGAAAGTTGTTCGAAATTTACAGCACAAAACGATATACAGAATTAGAACATATTCTACATTACCCCTATTAACCCACTAATATCTGCACGTATTAGATTTTATGTTTTCCAAAAGAACTTAACATGAAACACAAAGCGGTCTTCGAGACACGAGGAATTACATTTTAAAATATTTATCGTTTCTATTTTGTATAAAAGAGGTATTAGCAAAAACTGTATATCTAGGTTACTAATCCTATAAGTGAATCTAACTGAAAAGAGTTGGCTATTATATCTGAAAAGTTAAACTATTAAAAGCTCGTTTTAGTATATGTTACATTTTATGCTATTGCTAAATGATCTTTGAAGATAAAAGCAATGGAAAACTTGTCCATGAAAGTTAATTTCAATATTTTCTTATCGTCACATATAGCCATTAATACGATTGATCGAACAATCAACTTGTTACATTGCAATGTATTTTTTGCATCTGTAGCTAATCCCAACAATTAATTTACTACGTTACAACGAACATAATAACTAGACCGTCTCTTGTATGTGTGACTACTTCCAGAAATCAAGTTACTACGTTACACTGGGATTCAGGCGTAGCCGCACCTAATTCGGAGTTAATGATCAACAGGAAGACAGCCACACAGTAGTACTAAGTAACAGGATTGACTGCTACGTTCATATAAAGTCCCCACGACTGAAAATGAGGCGTGTTCAGCAGCATCACGTCTCGAAACTTGGAACATACGATCCGCAGCTTATCACGCTAAACTTTAAGTAACCCCCGCCCCTGATAAGTATTAAACACATAAATCACTGCTTACAACACGGATAAGTGTTCTCGTAACAAAGATAATCCAATAAATAAAATATTCCATATATTTACGTTTATAACTACAACATCCAGCTTCTAAAACTATCATTCGCCCACCGTCTACAACGACTGGTGGGGTGCATAAAATAAGCATTTAAAACTATCATTCACCCACCGTCTACAACCACTTGTGGGGTTCTCAACACACAGCATTTAAAACTATCATTCGCCCACCGTCTACAACCACTTGTGGGGTTCTCAACACACAGCATTTAAAACTATCATTCACCCACCGTCTACAACCACTTGTGGGGTTCTCAACACACAGCACCTAAAACTACCATTCACCTAAAGTCTAAAGACGTTTGTGAGTCACAACACACTGCATCTAAAACTACCATTCACTCACCGTCTACAGCCATTTCTGGGTTTCAACATACAGCACCTAAAACTATCATTCACTCACCGTCTACAGCCATTTCTGGGTTTCAACATACAGCACCTAAAACTATCATTCACCCACCGTCTACAACCACTTGTGGGGTTCACAACACATATCATTTAAAACTATCATTCGCCCACCGTCTACAGCCAATTGTGAGGTCATAACACAGCATCTAAAACTCCCATTCACCTAACGTCTACAGACATTTGTGGGTCACAACACACTGTATCTGAAACTATAATTCACCTAACATAAAATACAAACAATAAAACAATTCTTAAAAAAATAAGTGATGAGGGGGCCAAAAAAGGAGGAGTCAAATGTTTTTTGGAGGCTCTCGGGGTTGACTGAAACAATTTACTTGAAAATTAGCTTTAAAATTTAAGGAACTATTGAAAACAGTAATGTAAACTCAGATTTTGGAACTTTTCAAATTTAAATTATCCACAGGGAAGCAAGGAATTTTAGGGATTTCTCAGGATTAGATCCACAGATATACATGAAAAACTATCATAAACACACCAGGCATGTTAAAAATAAATATTTAACGTCCAAATTTGCGGAAATTATGTACCTGAACCCAATAATGGGGAACAAACGGAATTTGGGTGGTTTTTACGATTTACTGAATGGATTTTCTTGAACATTGACAAAAAACACATATATATCTGTTCGAAAGAAGTTGGGCAAAGTTTTGTTTCTGTGCTTGTTGTTTCACGTGAGTTTCGAATGGTAATGTATTAGTTGTTATAAGCAAACTTGCGCTTTGGTGAGTCATTTCGGTGAGTTATTACTGATTG
>NW_013667887.1:37233-60728 GCF_000517525.1 Limulus polyphemus | reverse complement strand
TCTGTGCTTGTTGTTTCACGTGAGTTTCGAATGGTAATGTATTAGTTGTTATAAGCAAACTTGCGCTTTGGTGAGTCGTTTTGGTGAGTTACGATGCAAGTTATTACTGATTGTTTAGGTGATATATAAATTTTGATAAAAGCCTGAATAAAGACATACAGATATGTTTCTTTCCTTTAATTATAGACACTGCAAACTTGCGCTTTGGTGAGTCGTTTTGGTGAGTTACGATGCAAGTTATTACTGATTGTTTAGGTGATATATAAATTTTGATAAAAGCCTGAATAAAGACATACAGATATGTTTCTTTCCTTTAATTATAGACACTGCAAACAGCCGAACCACCCCCAACCTAATAAGTTACACCGAATTTTACAACAGCGCGTTGGATCACATTAACTTGATGGCTGAATATTACAGATGGCAGAATACATCCAAGCACAACAAGTAAGTTAATAGAAACTCAGTTCTATGAAAAACTAGCTAATTTCATAAACCGGTGGTTTTAATATCATAAATTACTAATTACTCCTGGGGTCCTCTATGTATTTTACATAGAAATTAGCGATAGCACCCATTTTTTTTTCATTCAGTTATTTGCCCTGAGTGTTGTAACAGGTAAAAACATGAGATGAATCACTATGTGTTGTGGACCCAACTGGTGCTGAACGGTATAAAAATAAGTCGGTAATTTAAGAGGGTGAACACTAGACAAATTAATCGCAAAGTATTTTTATTAATAAAAAACAAGTTCTGTTATATCGATTCAAACTTTTTCTTCTTTCAAAATAAAATAGATGAACAAATCTCAAATGGAGATACTTAGGAAAATAAGCCTATCATCTAAGTACTGAATTTTAAGGTTTCTCCAATGCACCGCTTTCTGTGTTGTAATTATTTTGGTTTTCGCTCCTAGGATATATAAAGCAAGATGCAAATAAAAATATACCATCATGACAGCACTCAATATAGAAAGTCGCTCTGGAGGTGGTTTTGTTTTAGTCTAGTAAAACAAAAACTCTTAAAAACATAATTTCCAAACTTTGTTTTAATTTTCTATAATTCTCCTATCGCCGTGAAACAGTAACTTTTTTTTTTTACTCATCATTAAGTATTTATAAACTTTTCATTAGTATCCGTTAATAATGTAATAATTATGATATTTACATATACTTCGTTAATAATGTAATGAGTCTGATAATTACATATACTTCTGTCCCCAGGTGGGACAGCGGTAAATCTTCGGATTTGCAAATCAAACGATTCCCCTCGGTGGACACAGCATACAGCCCCTTGTGGCTTTGTTATAACAAAACACACAATCACACACATACTTATATATGTTTTTATCATACCATCGACCAGTGCAACAATTACTTTAAGAAACTACGCGAAGCTTATGAACATGAATGTTTTCAACATGAAACTTCTGTCCGTGTGTCAAGTGTAATAAATTTAAAAAAATGAGAAACGAAAAACTAAAAACGGAAAAATATCGTACAACAAAGGTAATCTGTCGTTATTTGTCGGATTCTATGTAAGAATTTTATGTAATCATGACGAACGTATTAAAATGTGCGTGGAATATTAATAACAAGTGTTGCTGTAACATTAAAATTGCTTGAGTTTGTCGTCAGATCTGCAAATGAGTTTCCTGTAAAAGTTGCAAAGAATTGCTTGTAAATGATTAAAAATGTTTGTTTCGTGAGCTGTTTAACGGAAATGTTATCACCACTTCCCTTATCTTGGCTTACACAGGTTGCCAGTTATCATCTCGTGCAGGTATTAAAAGTTCTTGTGTAGACTTAACACTGAAGTGTCACACTAAATCTTTGTATTTATAACGCAATACTAACTCTTTGCTTAAATTATCACAACAAATTTGCATGTTTAAAATACAAAAACTAATTTGTGCGTCTAAAACTGTAACACTGGATTTGTGCATTTGAACTGTAGAATTTAAAAGTATGTTTTAAAATGTAACAATAATTATGTATGTATAAATTTTTTTAATAATTTCAGCATTATGTTTACATTAGAACATCAGTCAAGGGAGCTACTAAGTTTTTCTCACTTTAATTATTTACGTGACATGGGGAGTCACCAAAGACGTCACTTGTCTTCCCTTCAGAAAGGATTTATGTAGTATGAACTACATAATAGATAGCGACAATGATTGTTCCTTATGGTAAAAAGGGTGGTGTCCTAAGGGCTTGACACCCTACTGTTGATTTGAGAGTGGCCTTCGTCACGTGGATAGCGTGAGCGCTTCAAGAGTGTGTGTGCCTTTATGTGGCATATTGGATAGCATGAGCGCCTAGAGAGAGTGTGTGTTTATGTGGAGTATTGGATAGCATGAGTGCCTAGAGAGTGTTTATGTGGTATATTGGATGGCATGAGCGCCTAGAGAAAGAGTGTGTGTTTATGTGGTGTATTGGATAGCATGAGCGCCTAGAGAGAGTGTGTGTTTATGTGGTGTATTGGATAGCATGAGCGCCTAGAGAGTGTTTATGTGGTATATTGGATAGCATGAGCGCCTAGAGAGAGTGTGTGTTTATGTGGTGTATTGGATAGCATGAGCGCCTAGAGAGAGTGTGTGTTTATGTGGTATATTGGATAGCATGAGTGCCTAGTGAGAGTGTGTGTGTGTTTATGTGGTGTATTGGATAGCATGAGCGCCTAGAGAGAGTGTGTGTTTATGTGGTATATTGGATAGCATAAGCGCCTAGAGAGAGTGTGTGTGTGCGTTTATGTGGTATATTGGATAGCATGAGTGCCTACAGAGAGTGTGTGTGTGTGTGTGTGTTTATGTGGTATATTGGATAGCATAAGCGCCTAGAGAGAGTGTATGTGTGTTTATGTGGTATATTGGATAGTATGAGCTCCTAGAGAGAGTGTGTGTGTGTTTATTGGTATATTGGATAGTATGAGCTCCTAGAGAGAGAGTGTGTGTGTGTGTTTATGTGGTATATTGGATAGTATGAGCTCCTAGAGAGAGCCTAATTTGCTTGCATATTTGTTTTCACGTTTGACTTCAAGCTTAACTTCAAGACAGAGAAAGGCTTGGTAAAGGTCACTCTCCCTCGTCTATTTCCAGTTCTTCACAGCACATTAAGCATTATGTTTAAATGTTTAACTTTAATTTGTGTTTGGTAATAACGAGTGTTGATTTGTAAAATTTTGTGTTCAGTCCTGTGATGAAGTGCTAAACAAAGAATCACCTGAACGCGAAATCTACTGCATAGCGGTGTAAGGTGGGATTCGTTCGAAATAGTGGCGGTACGGCGTTCCGGTTACAAAAATACAAGTAGGCTGTGCCCACTCATTCCCATCCTACTACACCTCTTATTCAGTCTCTTTATTTTAAGTTAGGCTTAGACCTTTGATCCGAAATATAGTGGATCTTCTGTGTTTGCGAATTCTATCTGTTTACTCTGAGGGAAATCAATGAATACCAAAACTGTAACAGTAAACAGAAATGTTTAATCTGCATGTTTTAAATATAACATTAAACCTCTGCATTTAAAACGTAGCTTAAAATATGTGTTTGTTTGAGCTGTAACACTAAATAAATGAGTTTAACTGAAACAGAAATAAATCTCTGTGTATTAAAAGTGTGAGAGTTACATTGATTTTATCTGTTTAAACTGTTTCATTGAAAGTGCATGTTTAAATTATATCAGTGAACTGTGTGTTTGTAGCGTAACACCAAATCTGTGCATTTAAAATCCAACACCAAATCTGTATTCTCCTTCAAACCAAGGCCCGGCATGGCCAGGTGGTTAGTTAGCTCGATTCGCAATCTGCGGGTCGCGTGTTCGAATCCTCGTCCCACCAAACATGCTCGCCCTTTCAGCCGTGGGGGCGTTATAATGTGACGGTCAATCTCACTATTCGTTGGTAAAAGAGTAGCCCAAGAGTTGGCGGTGGGTGGTGATGACTAGCTGCCTTCTCTCTAGTCTTACACTACTAAATTAGGGACGGCTAGCGCAGATAGCCCTCGTGTAGCTTTGCGCGAAATTCAAAACAAACAAACCTTCAAACCATAAATGGAAACGTAGAATGGAAGAGGGATTACACATAGAAGTTTATTGATGTATATTTTAAATAATAAAGTTTCTTATAAGTTTAACGTAATGGAAGAATCACATTTGATTGATGTATGTGTGTGCATGTGGTAACAGTTGGAGTGCCATATTGAGTAAGACAGGATTTATCAAACTGGTTCTAACTGATTATGTGGTGTTAAACTTAGGTCATATGATACAAAGTCATCGACTCATTAAATATAAAAGTCTATTGAAATAGAAGAGACCGTTTTTTGACTATGCCACCACTCATCAGTTTTATTATCCCTTTCTCGGTTCGTTTTAAAGATCTACTTTGGGATGCAGTATCAGTAAAGTGGAATAAAGGAAACAAATAACATAAATGGTATTTACTTACTGATTCTGGTTTGGTCAAGCACTAAACTTTTTAATATTGTTATGTTTTTGCTTTGACAATTTATCAAAACTCCACCTGCTCTATAAAGGAGTTAAATATGAAAATTTACAATTAATCAAAGGGACAAAGTATATTAATGTTTCTGCCCTCACTTTCTTACCCAAAATATCATTGCTTATCTCTATATCTGTTGGCTTATTATATCACATATATCCTTGTGCAATTTCTATTTGAACCTTTATTATTCTTTTATCTTTTTATTTTGTCTCTTTAGGTTTTCATATTGTCAGTATCCTTTTATCCTGAGTATTGTTGCAAAGAAAACAATTCTGCAACGAGATTCTGAACAGCAGATGATACTAAATGCTCGGGTGAGTTGAAAGTTATAACAAGAGTTATGATAAATAAAATGTGCATAATCCCAACTGAGCTCATAATTTGATAATACTGATTTTCACTTATAGTTGATAATTCTGACTTTGCCTTGCAATTGATAATACTGAATTGCCTTATAGTTGGTAATATTGACTTTATCTTATTGATAATACTGGCTTTGCCTTATAGCTAATAATAATGAATCCTCTTTATAGTTGATAACACTGACTTTACCTTATAGTTGATAACACTGACTTTACCTTATAATTGATAATACTGACTTTACCTTATAATTGATAATACTGACTTTACCTTATAGTTGGTAATACTGTTTATTCCTTATAGTTAGTAATACCAACTTTGTCTTATGGTTGATAATACTGACTGTACCTAATCATTGATAATACTGAGCTTAAATTATAATCGATAACACTGACTTTACCTTATTGTTGATAATATTAACCTAACTTTATGGTTGATATTACCGACTTTGCTTTATAACTGATAATAACGACTTTTTCTTTCTAATTAACCATCAACCAACTTTCTCCAAAATCTGACCTGAAGATGAAACTCAAAATTTCCACTCACTTTAGTCTAAAGGTATTTTTAAGGTTCCAACCAAATACACATAAACAAATATTTTAGTTAATAGAGCTCGTTAACTTTACTGGAAACGGTGAACTACAAGCTTACCAATTCATTGTGGATTTGTATTTATTCGTACAATAATACTGATAATACGCAACAATGGTTTGATATATTTTTAGCAGTTGAAAAGTCAGCTAAAACTGCGACCTGTCTTCCTGATCTTGTATGGTCTCATATGTATTGTACCAATACAACGGTTTCGGTGTAAATATAAACCACGTTTGTTTGTTCGGTTTCGGTGTAAATATAAACCACGTTTGTTTGTTGATACAATACAACGGTTTCGGTGTAACTATATACCACGTTTGTTTGTTGATACAGTACAACGGTTTCGATGTAAATATAAACCACGTTTGTTTGCTGGTACAATACAACGGCTTCGATGTAAATATAAACCACGTTTGTTTGTTGGTACAATACAACGGCTTCGGTGTAAATATAAACCACGTTTGTTTGTTGGTACAATACAACGGTTTCGGTGTAAATATAAACCACGTTTGTTTGTTGGTACAATACAACGGTTTTGGTGTAACTATAAACCACGTTTGTTTGTTGATACAATTGTCACGTAATGCCAAAGGACCTATCACAATATCGAAAATGGAAATGACATTGGATGCAAATATTAAAAACAATGACGATTGAATTAATGGAGATAATGATACGGCTTCGATGTAAATATAAACCACGTTTGTTTGTTGATACAATACAACGGTTTCGGTGTAACTATATACCACGTTTGTTTGTTGATACAATACAACGGTTTCGGTGTAAATATAAACCACGTTTGCTTGTTGATACAATACAACGGCTTCGATGTAAATATAAACCACGTTTGTTTGCCGGTACAATACAACGGTTTCGGGGAATTAAAACCGAAATGTTACAGATGAAATCATGGAAATGTTAGTTATATTCGGTTACTTAAAATTAATGAATGTCCACATATAAGTTTTCAATAATGGCATTAAACAAAACTTCATTATTAATAATATAAAAGATTATTACATTAGGCTTGAATAAAACACTATATATCTTTAGTAACCCTAAACGCGAGTTTTAAGTTTGTCTTTTTTTAGCACTATAATTTTATTGAAAGCGATCTGTTTGTTAATACCACTAAAACGCGGGGATTTTATTTCCATAAAACTTTACATACGTAAACAGGCATCTGTTGGTTTTACGGTTTACATATTGTGTATTGGATTAGATATATATGTGTGTGTGTGGTTCAGACATATGTTTACAGTTCTTTCATGCTTAACATTTCGGAAAAAATAAATTTTGGTGTAAAATATATATACTTGTATGATACTCTGGTTTTATGTTATTCTGATCGCAGTTATAATTCAGTTCATCTTCATTGCAGCGAAGCTTGCTAAGTCGAACTCTGCTCCAGCAAGCTGCTGATATCGACGTGTTCTTTCTTAACCTAAACGTTCGTCGTTCTCATCTAGTGTCGGATTCGCTGAACGAGGTAAATGTACTTTTCATAGACTTTAAGAGTTTATTTTCCCACATTCGTAGCTGTTATAGCTGAATTTTAGGCTTAGCTTGTTTCCCTGCATTAGTGGCTGTTGCTGTTGATTTTATTGTTAAGAAAATAATAAGTGGACTTGAAGGTTTTTAAAACTCTAATCGCAGTAAGGGAGATGGTTTATGAAGCTGACTTATCTGAGTACTATATTTCTTGCTTGTATTCTTTATTTATTACTATAAAATAAACTGAAATGTAAAAATTAGAAGCTTATTAGGCTAGATTAGGTAATATAATGAAAAATTAAAATAAAAATTATTCACGAGGAATACTCACGAATAGCCCGTGTGTTACGTAATTCGATAGCGATACGGTAACGTGAGCAGCACGTGCGCTGAGTGATTTATAACTTGTGTGCCGGAATTTTCAGTCAGACACGGTCAGAGGGCTATGAAACAATAAAATTAAGTATAAACAGATGTATACCGTCACCAGTTATAGTATGGAAAGTCTTATTGTTACTTTGTGGTTACGAACTCGGTCACACCAACGATCCCGTAGCTAAAGGGTTCATCTGTGTAATACTTTGTCTCATTCCTGCCTCGCTTTTACATAACATTTAAGAAAAAGATATAAGTTCTCTCCTCAGTCTCTTGTAGTCGTAAATATTCATCTCATCGTCACTTGAACCTTTCCCTTCTGAGAAGCCTACAGTCGACTGAAAGGTAGGGGATCGTTTCAGGCCCTCCTGAAAAGAAATGGGATGGTATCCCACCCCACTTAAAACACTGTCTAGATCAGTGTTTTCCAACCTTTTGTGGCCCTCGCACCCCCTAAGGAAGCCCTTGCACCCCATCCCATAAAAAGTGTGCATTAGACATTGGCGACATTTGGGGAAAACGGATCTTGTATAGGCCTCTTCCGTGCACCTTCATTTCGCACCGTCAGGGGGTGACAACGCCCTTGGTTGGGATCCCCTGGTCTAGGTGTATCAATTTAAATACAATTCGCCACTTTAGAGCGATAAGTTTTGTAAATTTTTGTTTTTTCTATCATTACCGACTGTTTTTAGGTTGCACGGAAGCAATCTGACTTGAAGAAGAAATTGAAGGTGACATTTGTTGGAGAACCGGGACTTGATATGGGCGGTCTCACCAAGGAATGGTTTCTACTACTGATTAAACAGATATTTGATACCGATTACGGTACGTGTCTGCTGTTCTTACAGTATTTGTTGCCATTAAAATTACTATAAAAAGGTAAATATAAAATTGTGAACTTGTTTTGTTGTCAAAGAAAAGCTGTTGCAGACAACATTATAGTGTTCAAAGTTCGATTGAGTTCTAATAAGCAACCAAGACGTAAAAAGTTCAAAATTGACAATGACAAACATAAGTTATCTTAAAGTCAATGTGATGTCTGGCTCCATTTCTCTTCCAAACGAATCCGATGATTTCTAGATATCTTAAGACCTCCATATCTTGGTTTACTTTAATCATTCGAATTTGATAAACAAGAAGCTTTAAAAATAAGTATTGCTGTCCTAAGGACAAATTTTAGTCTGTCTCCCAGAGAATCTTCTTTCAATAATATATCAGTTTGATATCTCGGTGGTTATTTGTTTGATAACTTTAAGGAAGGTATAAAGTTTGTGCGCCATGTCGGAGACTTTGGGGACATATTCATTAAAGCTTTTATATGACACATAATGATAACCACAAAAGTTTATTCTAAAAGCAAACTCTAAGGAAGAAAGGCTTACAAAGAATGGTGGTTAAGGACATTTACTCTAGAAATAAAATTGAACAGAAAGAAAAGCGTTTACCAAGAAAGACAGTCATTAAAGCAATAATTGTTTAAGCAAATATAATGTTTACTAGAATCTTAGCTGAGTAAAGCAACTCTGGAAATAACCTCCTTCAAGCAAAGTTTACGAATAATAGCATTCATGGATGCTATCTCTAGAACTAGCTTCTTACAAGCAAAATTTACACAGAACAGTAGTCACAGACACTATGTCTGGAAATAACCTCCTACAAGCAAAGTTTAGAAAGCATAATATTCACTGACTCTATCTCTGGAAATAACTCTTTAGAAATAAAATTTACACAGAACAGTAGGCACAGATACAATCTCTGGAAATAACCTTTTACAAGCAAAGTGTAGAAAGAATAGTAGTCATGGACACTATCTCTGGAAATAATGTCTCAATTTCAGATCTGGGAAATTTAGATTAAAGTTAGTAAAATCTCTATCTCTAAATATATATATACATATATATATATGTGTGTGTGTGTGTGTGTGTATATATAAATATTTAGCAATTGACAAGTGCAGTCAACATTTCTGCTGTAATAAATGGTGTATTTCTTCTGGTAGAAGTCCAAATTAATTGGCCTTGTGCAAATGCAGTGAACTGATCTCAAAACATGCACTCTTTTAGCATATGTGTTTTTATGTTAAGATAGCTTGTTTGTTTCCTCCAGGAATGTTTGTATACCACAAGAAAGCAAGATGCTACTGGTTTAGTACTGCACAAATGGGAAACCTGCGGGAATACAACCTCATTGGAGTAGTATCTTTTTTGTGTATTTAGCATTACCTACATTTCTCTTGTTCCACTAAATTTTGGCAACAATTGAATTACAGTGTATTTTTTAAAATCTTAACCCTTGATAAAAAGTATGAAGACTTTGCTTGGTTTGTGGCTTAAGTGTGCATTGTTTCACATACGAAATTTGGTGCAATTATAGTTAAGTGAAATTAAATTACGTGGTAGGTTTACGTAACCGACAAATTTAGATTTTTATGACTAGTTAGAGCAGTACCCGAGAATCATGCCACCAGAGACGGTGACGTCATAGTTCCGCTAAGTGTCACTAGAAGGCACATTGCTAGGCCCCATGACAGGCAGACATGACAACAAAACATCAGAGATGATGACATCATAGTTCCACGAAGTGGAATCACAATCATAATGATCTCACCATGGATGTCTCAATGTGTTTCAACATGTAATCAATGGCTAGATTTGATTATGATTTAAAATCAATACAGTCGCTTTATATATAAAAAACACTTCACTAATTTATTAGTTCTATATTTAATCATACTTTTTTTACATTTCCTGACCTGTTATATGTAAATCATTTATGTTCCTGAAAAGGATGCTTATTTAACATGCAAGCTAACAACAGTGTTACTGTTTTACTAGTTTGTCTTTATGCTAGCCATATAACTACGATTTTTGTTGTTCTTGACAAAGTATTTCATTTTACACATGGTCTTTACTTTACTTTATTGTTTTAATACACATAAGTTTGACAAAAGCAGATAATGTTACTATAGACGATGATGCTACTAAGTGGATACTATTACAGAGATTCTATAGGCAGATGATTCTACTAAGTGGATAGTATTACTGAGATTCTATAGGCAGATGATTCTACTAAGTGGATAGTATTACTGAGATTCTGTAGGTGGATGGTCTTACTATGCATAAAATTGATTTTTCCTTTTCACTTTATAAGTAAAGCATTAAAACAATTTAAAGAGGCTAACAGTCCCATCGAGCTGCATACAGGTCTTAACTTATGTTTTTGTTTTCATTTATATATTTATTTGTATTAAATGTATTTTACAAAGGTGGGCAATGATACTAAGGACAGCTTATGTGTAGGCAGAGGATGATGAGCTCATTGTCTCAACATATGATGAACGTCTATATTTAACTAAATGTAAATTAGTTCTCGACACAATATTTCTTTTAAACATTTTATTATTTTCACAATAAAGATTTTGCAACCTGATCTACATAAAAAAGACATGTCTATTAAGAACACGTTTACATGAAAACGTTTTGCAGCAAAATCATGAATAAACATATCATTAACATATTTGTGAGATCAAAATTTGTATAATAGTTTTCATTTTGACACATGCCAAAAATGATAATTAGTAGAATATATACAATATTGTCCACACCCAGACATATAAGGCCATTGCAGTACTTTTTTGTTGTAAGTCCACATTCGACAGTTTTTCTTGTTGAATTTTCTTATTTTGAGGTTATGTGGAGGCATTCTTAATATATCTAAATATTCTTTTTTATCTCAACTAAAGTGCAAACAGACCAAGCGGCTACCAGGTTAATGACTCTGATCCAGATTAATGATGTATAGGTAGTTGATCACTAACAAACATACCTGTTTCTAGACAGATGAATTTCTAAAATTGACAGGAATTCTGCATAAACGAGAACATGTATAGTGTTGGGTAAAACACTACCAAAACATATTTGAATTCATAAATTTCCCTGTTTCACCAAGTTAAACTGAGAATCTCCAGCAGATTGATCAGGTGTAAGATCAAAGACAAAGAGCGTGTATCCTCCCGAGTAGTTATCATATTCTATATCAATTCCTTGATCTTTAAATTGATTTTCAGTTCCACTAGATAATGTTTCATGGCTTTATGCATACAGCTCAGCTTCAAAATCTGGTTGTAAAGGTCGAGTGGGAATCTATTTTCTATCAACATTGATTGCCACGAAATTGATATTGTAATGTTTGAAATTGTACGAATTTTTCTTCCAAGATCCGTGAAATGCATTCTTTTCAACACATCCTATAACAAGACGTGTAGGTACTTGACCTTAAAATGCATTATCGATAGATGCTTGTAAGTTTCCTTGAGGAATTGAAAATGATTAGCACACTATATATTTCAAAGGATATTTAGCTGTTTCTTTCTGAAATCCTTTAGCATGTGATAGAACAACTGACGGGCTGATCTTGAATTTTCTAGCATAGATAGAAACGTATTGTAGTAACCTTTTGAATCCCAGTTTATCATTTGACATAATACAAAATGAATCTTTACTTCATTCAAGTCATAGTTTTAAACTTACACTATTAGGCAAGAACGTACTCTGTAAAAAAGATATACAGATGTAGACGGCCGATCATGTTGATTGTTTGACTATCATGCCAGTCTTTTATTCGTTCATTTTCACCATCATTAAAATCGAAATTGTCAAACTAACTGTTTTTTTATCCACATGGAGGATGTCAAATGACTTCTCTTAGCTTCTCCATTATGACTCAGTAAAATTTCGATGTAGGCTTTATATGTATAAAGGTTGTGAGACAAAGAAATTAGATTGTCATTCAAATGTAAATCTACTTGAGAAAATAGAGAATGAAACAACAGGCTGACAGTAGCAGAGTTATCTTCATCCTTTTTTTATGTCAGTCCCATCGGGCTTGACAATCTTTGCCTTTACATGAAGATAAGATTGTGCTGGATCTAAATAGTGATCTCCCTATCCCAATATAGAAAATTCGATGGGTACTTTGTTGGTCACTGAATATAGAGAATAATATTTGGTCTGCTGACCTTGCTGACTCACAGTTTGCATGGGAGAGAGAGAAAATAAGTCTAGCTCAAACTTGTACACTGACAGGACTTTTCATATGGTAGGAGAGTCATGATTACTTTCAAAGAAAGAGACCTTCTTGTTTCTTCTTTTTATTAGACAGAGCAACCTGTTTAACATCTCAAGCCAGGTTCCGAGCTTCTTGTATTGCTCATAGTTTTCCAGCGTCAACAAAAGATTTTCCTTATATGACATCTGATGCTAAATTTATGCCTGATTGAACAGCTTGTTTTCCTCAGCCTCATTCTCCTTTTTTCAGAAATTGTATAGCCGTACGTAACAACTCACTCCAAATGTCTCCCAATCCGTGTTCCTGTTGCCATTGGCTACCAGCATAATAAGATAAGCCATTTCCCACTTGGTAATCGTAATAGCCATCATAGATGGCTGTTTCTTGATAGTAAGGTACTCTAATGACAGCAAAAATGGATCATTACGATCACTCTTCATTGTTGAAATGAGACAGGTCGACCAATGTCGTTTTTTATATCGACCTCAATAATTTTAGAATCTTATTTAGAAACAGGTCTGTATTGAGTATTTGTAAATGTTTCAGTGATCTTGTCTCCATCCTGACCTTTAACTTGAACGAGTTGCATCAGTGGTACATATGCATCACTGACAATACTATGTTCCACAATGTCTGAGTAAACATAGAGCAAATGAAACCCACCATGCATATTAACAGTATATGGAGCTATAGTAGGCTCTGTTATCGTGTGATTATTATCAAATCCAAGTATTACTGACAGTATAGGATCGAGTGTTATAGAAGCTCCATCATTTATGTTCACACTTGTTTTTCGGGTGAACGAATCATAATTATAAGTACATTGTCAGATTTAAGAAGTGAGTCTTCTACGTGGTTTAAGATTCTAATTAAATTTTCGGCTTCTTTCTAATGAGAACATAAAAAGTAAGATAACCATCCTGTACTATCAGCCACATTATGCCAGCTATGTGGCTACTGTAATTCGACCAAAGCCACTTCCCTCGAACCTTCAAGGTTGATAGATCTCGGAAGATGAATAACATAGTTTGTCAGATTATTATTAGCAAAATAATTCATAGAACTACTACTAGGTAACATCATCTACAACTGATTTATGTTGAATAACGAGTGATAGAGTTATACATATCATTTTATGATGGCAGACAATTCAGATCTGTTTGATAAATTCAGCTATTACATTTATCAGGATATCCTTTCCATTTTACAAACTGTTGTTTGTTTTATCCCTTCCCCATTCACATAATGTTTCTTTTACAGCATAGACGTAATTGGGAGACTTTTTAACTCTTTGTAGCTCAAAATCGTAAAATGCTCTATGTAATTTGTTTTTCTCAGAGATAGTCTTGCAGTTTCCACATTGGTGGATTTCTTTGTATAAAGGCCCGGCATGGCCAGGTGGTTAGGGCGCTCGACTCGCAATCTGCGGGTCGCGGGTTCGAATCCCAGTCCCACCAAACATGCTCGCCCTTTCAGCCGTGGGGGCATTATAATGTGATGGTCAATCCTATTATACGTTGGTAAAAGAGTAGCCCAAGACTTGGCGGTGGGTGGTGATGACTAGCTGCCTTCCCTCTAGTCTTACACTGCTAAATTAGGGACGGCTAGCACAGATAGCCCTCGTGTAGCTTTGCGCGAAATTCAAAACAAACAAACAATCTACCATGTTTTAACATCTACTTGAAAGATTTGAGAGTGTTGCACGTTTCTTATACTTGAGTGGAACAACCCATGCATATTTAAAAAACACATCGACACACACCAGTAACTACTTAAACTGATTGTATTATTGACTTAGATTAGAGAGATCCACCGAATCAGCCTGCCATTGTTCACTGGTCCCAGAAACAATCACTAAGTTTCCCCAAACTTATATTTTACTGGTATTTGTAGAAAGTATGGATTCTGTGTATTAGAGAAATAACATATATTGCACCCATGGTAATAACACCCGTAAAACTCATAGATTGTGTTTTGTTCCTTACTAAATCTGTCTACTCTGTAATTTAGGATTTGTTTTTCACCACCATTAAGTGTGTGTTGGATCTTGAACCCCTTAGATTTCTGTATGTAATCTAAACATTGGATGCTTTCTTAGCTGTAGTTGTTGGCCGTAAAGTACCCTGTGGCTAGGTACGAGAGCTATCGATTTTGATGATATACCTTTGTCATGTATATAGAAGCAATTCGTGTACCTGAAGTGATCTATGTCGTAGGTTGCTAGAAACTCTTCCTTTAATTGAAGACAGCAACACCATAGTACGTTTGTTTACGTGTGATCTGCAGTACCTAAAGACAGAAAGAATAATAACTATAACTTTCAACAAAATTTCACACAAACAGCAAAACTTTTAATGAGTCAACAATGATAGTGTTATTTTTCTTACCTATACATCTCTTCTTGAAAGTCAAAGATGTACTCTTCCTATTGTTGCTGACTGTGCCAATCCACGAAGTTTTGTCTTACAGGTGCTTGATTTGATTTTACGTTTTAAAGATGCGAGAAATATCCTTTCTGTTGGTCTTCAAACCCAAAGGGTTTTGGGAAAAACGATAATGCTATGGGTATGAAATTATATCTGTCAATTATTCTAATTTTCAAACTTTGACATTCATGACCATAATTTTATTACCACTTACGACGATGTCGGGATTTATCTTTTGACAAATAAGATAATTTAAAATAAAGTGCTTATCAAAACCTTTCATATTATGAGCTATAGCTATATGATTCTTATGCTCTTTCGAAAATAAGAATTTACATAATTCATCACATGAACTGTAACCTTTGAAAACTGTTTCCTTACTGTTAAAATCATGGACCTCACAGTAATTTATCTCATAAATTCCGGTTTCCTGCTCAGTCTCAAACTAAAAAAATAGGTATTTATTCAATGATTCTTTGACATCTTTATTCTGGAGAGAACATAAATATTTACTTAAAACATGTGAATTTCATCCTCTGCATCTGATTTCAACACATCGATGAAACTCTGGTTCACATATTTTTTTTCAATAATGATAAAACATTCTCTACATTAGTAAAACTTTTCACGTGAAGATACTGTTTATTTTCCATTCTTTGTTTTGTGTCTGTTGTAACAGTCTGCCAATTTACAAAACATGTTACAATCAGTACAAATTATAGGTTGACCTTTTGAACATTCATTAGTGTAACAAATGTTACAATAATTTGAACAGTGGTGTTTATTTAAAATATCAAATCCCTTGTCAGAATCCGAGCAGTAATAACTTACCCCGAGGAAACCTTTTATTGATGTGATAACATCAAAAAGATTATCATGGTACCATAGGAAAATCGTTTCAGGACGTGAAGGATTTTCATAAGTTATGAGGTTGAAATTGTCCAAAGAAACAATATGTATTTGAAAATTTATATGACATTTAGAAATTTATTCTACTCACAAGGTTCTTTTGGAACATTAGATGAAGCATGTAAGTCTTTAGCCATACATGTAAGTAGCTGTCTTCGTTGATCTCCAATATATCTATATTTTGGATCATTTCTGAGTGATGATAAGGCTATTACTATAGTCTTAGCACAGCATAGGTCATTGTTATTATTTATGGAAATAACTGATGTTTTTTATCTTGATCAAGACTGATATTCACTGCTGCCTACGGGTAATTCCATTGTAGTAACTATAATTTTGAAAGACTTATCTAAAGGTATGTCCTTTTTTACTTTGATTGATTTTTTCTATGTTGATTAAAATAATTTTGGTTGAAAACAGTTCCTTATTGTCTAAGCATATACTTATTTGTTTATCCAGATGACTTGAATAAACACATACCCTAACTTTATCTTTGTTGTTTATGTGATTTGTTATCTCATCCAATATGTTCTGAATATTCTTATTGAATGTGCTCATAATGTTTGTAAGTCCATATGATTTAGGATTAAATAATATGTTGTACATTGTAGAAATTACATTATACTTTTTAACTCTCTTGAGATCTGATTTTCTCCCAATAAAATGCCTATCTTCCTTGTAGAGACATTTAAACAGATAATTGTAAAAGATAGAAAATCATATTAATAAGTAAACTTACCTTTCCTTCCTTGTGAGTCAAGGGTTTGGCCCTTCAGGAAGTTTGCATGCCTTCATTGCTGAGTGTTTGTGAAAGAAAGAAGTAAATGAGATAATTTTGTATATAAATGTAGAAAATCTTATCAATCAATATAAATGATATGAAAACAACTTTCAGTATTCAGAGCCTCTAAGTTTTCAGTCTCTTCAATAATTAGAGGCCACAGAAGGAAGTAAATTCGTCTAACACACATTTCTTTCTAATATATTTGGATCGTCACAACTGATGGAGAGTGGGACAATACCCTACATAAATATAAGTAAATATTATCAATATCTAAATAGATCTGTAAAATTCTTGTTTCATTTAGTTCAGAAATATATTCAAAAATCATAGTTACATCAGATGCGTTGTCCATGGTTATCACTAGTAGAACTATAAGACACCATAATCGCATGAATGTTGAATTCAAAGTGAATGTAGACTGATTTGACTGCCATTTATATATGGACGAGTGATGCAAATTTGACTGTGTATTGCAAAATAGACTTGGCCAACTCAGAACTGACCTTTGTTCATTAGTCACATGTATATCTATGAACTGTTCCATTGCTATGCAGCATTTCATCTGATATATAGAAAATTTGAATTGTTACTGTAATATTATTTCATATTCAATAATTATATTTTTTGAGACTACAGAAATTATAACACGAGATAATTAAATTGAACTTTTGACGGATTGTTCACTATTGTTTATAAAATATATAAAATCTTACATAATGATTTGGAATAATCATAATTTGTATGAAAGCTAATCCAATAAACTATGATGCTTATAGTACCTGAAGTTTTGTTAAGTATGTATGATAGCATATTGGGCTATGACAAAACGTGAGTTTTACATAAAAACACCAAATTGTATAATTCATGTTACCGAAACCTTTATTTATAATTAAACGTCCTTTTACGATTATGTTCATTTGTGCGTTTGGAAATCTAATAAGTTTATATGAAGTTTCAAAGATATGGAAATAGAATTTCTGGTTTGTAGAAATGAAAGCATTATTTGGTTTATGTGAACACAGAGTCAAACTTTCTACTCTTGTCATCAGTAATATGTGACCACGTGAGGACCTTTGTATTTCCTAACAACAGTGGTTTTGATATCAGACAGAGGTTTATCTCAAAGTTTTGTGTATAAAAATGTAAGTGTTGCTATTTTAAATAATAGTAAAGTCAAACAATAAGTCATTCATTTATTATATTTAGTTGTAGCATAATGAAATCATACACAGAGGGTTAAATAAGCATCCTTTTCAGGACAATTATTGTGAAAAGCATGATTAAATATAGAAACTAAAAATATAGTTCAATACATTAGAACAAAATAAGCTGTCTCATCCAATATTTATAAAACATTAGGTTGTCAGATAGTAAATTTTATTTTTTTATGATTATGGTTGTGTTTATCCTTAATTTATTATACCCTTCTGTCGTTTAGTATATCTATGAATTTTTAATTGCATTAAAATGCTAACTCGCCTTCTACACAATCATCTGTATTTTGAGTAAATATGTATGTTTGATGAAATTGACACCAGCTTCCCTAGCGGTGACATACAGATACTATTAATGTAGCAGAGGAGTATGTAAATTTATGATCACATAAGGTTGTACTCTCGTGATCTATACTGTGAATGAATACTCTGCCAGAAGCTTCATTAAAAGAGAGAGAGGATATAGTTATTACTGTTTGTCACTTGATAGGGTTATCAGTATTGTTATTGATATTGAAAGGTATTGATGGAATATTGTATTTGCTGTGTTTGGTTTTTGGAGTTAGATTTTTTCTTTCTGGTTTTTACCTGATTCCATTATTATTGATTTATTAATATTTATGATAAATTGTTTATTAATACTGGTGTGAAGTTCTGGCCAGGCACTTGTTTATTAACTGTGTTTTGGTAAGTGTTAAATTTATTTCTAAGTCTTGTTATTGCTGAAACCTGCTTGTAGCAGTGTGTTCATTTTAGACCATTACAAAATGTGATAAAAACTTTTCAACAGTACATTAAATGCTAACACTATCCAGCTCTAAAAACAGCAAAAAGTATTACAGTGACTGTATTACTTTTAGAATATAATTAAATCTAACTATTGATGACATACTGAGACAACTATTTTTATATGTAGATCAGATTGCAATATCTTTACTGTGAAAATAATAAACTGTTAAAAAGAAATATTGTGTCGAGAACTGATTATTGTTATGTTAAACAAATAATAGATTTACATGTAATGAAATGTAGACGTTCTTTACATGTTGAGACAATGAGCTCATCATCATCTGCCTATACAAACACCATCCTTAGTATTATTGCCTGCCTTTGCAAAACACATGTAAATACAAATAAATTTATAAATGAAAACAAAAACAAACATAAGTTGAGACCTGTATACATCCCTACATGACTGTCAGCCTTTATAAGTTATATTTAATGCTTTACTTGTAAAGTGAAATGGTAAACATATGGCTGTGAAATTAGATTAGATCATTAGTTTTAAGACTTTCTTACTATAATGTTAAGTTGATCTACATCATACCAATGTGATCTCTTGTTCCACTTCGTGGAACTAGCAACACGTCTTCTGGACAACTTCCATTGTCATGGTAGCCTAGCAATGCGCCCTCAGTAACACGCCCTCTGATTCCACTTTGTGGAACTATGACGTCGTCTCTGGTGACATCATTATCTCTACCTCCCCCTATTGCGCGCCATCTGGTAACATTTTGTGGAACTATTACGTCATCATCTCTACCCCCACAGTCCCACTAACTACATTTATGTCTTTACAGAGAGACATACGGTTTTTCTATTGTTTATTCTTATTTCTTCTTCCAAACATTTCCATTTCATTTCTCCGTGGATTGACTTGAAACTTTGTATGGTTACACCTTGGTCCAATACGCCCAGATACCATTTTCTTTTTCTTTTATGATTTATGACTTTTTAAAGATTTTATAGGGTCAAAAGTCAAACAACCCAAAAAGGTGCAGTCATATTTATAACAATCAAGATGAAAATTGGCACAAATATAAATTTTCAAGCGCCCAACATAGTACCTTTAAAAATGGATTTGCCCATATGAGTCTTTTTAGGGGTCAGATCTCACAAAAAAGCATAATTTGGGGGTGTTAGTCTATTACATGACCATATTTCAACCAATTTACATGGGATTTGATACAAAAATAGTTTTTGACAGGTACCAAAAATTTACAAACAAAAATGGTGGACTTTACCATTTTTTAGTAATTATAGGGGAGTCGAAATGCCATAAAAAGCATAATTTTAGGGTTTTTTGACATTTATTCTGCCGTATTTCTGCCGATTTACATGAGATTTGGGATATTCTCACTTTTCATTCATTTTAGGGGGGTCAAAAAGTCAAATAAACCCATAATTTTAAGTGTTTGGGGTCAATTACTTAGCTACGTTTCGACCAATTTACATGGAATTTGATACAGAGATACTCTCTGCAGTTCCCAAACAGAAATGTAAACAATCTTGGAATTTTTGCGTTGTACTCAATATTTCAGTGAGGAAAGTACAATTTGGTGTTTTTGTGAACTATTCATGTGTGTGTCAAGCAACTTATATGGTATTTGATACCATATTTGGTACCTTCTTGCAGGTCCCAAGCAGTGATATAGACGGTTTTCGATTTTTATGTATTTTCCGAATTTTTCTGGTGTCAAAATTGTTCATGTTTGCCTCTTTAATTTTGAAAGTTTCTCCACGTATGACGTTTTTTGTTGATTTTAATATCTCCTGTAAACGTTTAGTGCATGTTGTTTTTATAGTTACCGCAAGAACTGATTGACTAGCAACCATTACTTTCATTTGAATTGTCTCCAAGGTCGTACCAAGAAAACTAGTGTGAGAGGTGCGCCCGCTCCAACCCGTAAGTTTGCATCTTTAAAGGAGGGGCGCAGAATATTTCTCGCGCAGAGTACTATTAATGATCGGCACACCCTTGATTGTCCCTTGCCCTTAAAACTTCGACACTTACAATGTAGAAATGTTTTCCGAAATGTAGTCTTAATTATACTGTAATCCAATGTCAATATGACTGAAATAGGCTTAGACAGTAGGGTATTTGATCTTTAATATTCCATAGAGCAAAACTTTGACTTAATAGTATTATCACCAAATGATTATGCGAGACCAGAAACGTTCATGTAGTCATGCTTTGTTCAACTTACACATGAAACATACACTTCGTTCACGTAATTTAGTTCTTTGTTAACTTACATGAAACATATACTTCGTTCGAGTGATTTAGTTGATATGAACTTACATACGAACATGCACTTCGTCCACAAATATATGTTTCATGTGTAAGTTCATACAGAACTAAACCACGTGGACGAAGTGTATATGTTTCATATAAGTTAACATAAATACTAAATCACGTGGGCGAAGTGTATATTTCATGTAAATTAACATAGAACTAAATCACTTGGATGAAATGTATGTTGCATGTGTAAGTTCACACAGAACTAAACCACCATCCAAGTGATTTATTTCAATGCTAATTTACATGAAACATACATTTCGCCCACGTGATTTAGTTTTTATGTTAACTTATATGGAAGATATACACTTCGCCCACGTGATTTAGTTTTTATGTTAACTTATATGAAACATATACACTTCGCCCACGTGATTTAGTTTTTATGTTAACTTATATGAAACATATACACTTCGTCCACGTGGTTTAGTTCTGTATGAAGTTACACATGAAACATACATTTCATCCAAGTGATTTAGTTCTATGTTAATTTACATGAAACATACACTTCGCCCACGTGATTTAGTTCTATATGAACTTACACGTGAAATATGCAGTTCGTTCACATGATTTTGTTCAGGTTGGGTGACAACAGCTTAGATCGCTTATAAAGCTAACCACAGAGCCACTCTCGTTTTGTTGAAGGAATGTTTTATATGCTTGATTAGAGTAGCTTCGTTTATAGTTAACTCCTCACTACAAGCTGAAGATATAAGATCAAATTGGATCGTTGTAAAAAGCAACTGTTACAAAACGTGTGTTGAACTTTTAAACTATAGAGTTTTGAAATGTTTATTGAAACGTCGGTCTGAATGTTGTTTGTATTATCAGTGTAGCATGCATGACAAGACAGACACGTGCAACTATAGACGACCAGTCAACACTGCTTTTGGGACCTTTCTTTAATCCTGCATAGGCTTCCATTAGAAACGACACAAAGCAAAACTTGCGGGAAAAAAAACAGATACTAATTCTTGTTTTTCTTTTCTTTTAGGCGTATGGGAAGTTGATTCTACAGTTCACTAATATAAAGAAGGCAGCATGTATCTGGACCTGTTCCTTGTTGTTTTTTTTTAGTTCTGGTGCAGTGTTCTTCATCAAAAAATCAACGAGATGAACAGAGCGATCACTTTACAGTGATTTCGTTGCAATAATAATACCACTGTGTACTTCTAAATCGGGTAAAGGGCGTGGCACACACACATAACTCGTAACCTTGAAATTATAGACAAGCTCTGTATTTGTATAACTCGTGGACTTCATCATAAAATAAAATATTTTACCGAATGTGAATAACACTGAAGTACTATGTTCATTAATACGTATAACACTGAAAAACTATGTTCATTAACACGTATAACACTGAAAAACAATGTTCATTAACACGTATAACAATGAAGTACTATGTTCATTAACACGTATAACACTGAAGTATTATATTCATTAACGTGTACATCACTGAAGTACTATGTTGATTAACACGTATAACAATGAAGTACTATGTTCATTAACACGTATAACACCGAAGTACTATGTTCATTAACACGTATAACACTGAAGTATTATATTCATTAACGTGTACATCACTGAAGTACTATGTTCATTAACACGTATAACACTGAAGTATTATATTCATTAACGTGTACATCACTGAAGTACTATGTTCATTAACACGTATAACAATGAAGTACTATGTTCATTAACACGTATAACACTGAAAAACTATGTTCATTAACGCGTATAACAATGAAGTACTATGTTCATTAACACGTTTAACACTGAAGTACTATGTTCATTAACACGTATAACAATGAAGTACTATGTTCATTAACACGTATAACAATGAAGTACTATGTTCATTAACACGTATAACACTGAAAAACTATGTTCATTAACACGTATAACAATGAAGTACTATGTTCATTAACACGTTTAACACTGAAGTACTATGTTCATTAACACGTATAACAATAAAGTACTATGTTCATTAACACGTTTAACACTGAAGTACTATGTTCATTAACACGTATAACACTGAAGTATTATATTCATTAACGTGTACATCACTGAAGTACTATGTTCATTAATACGTATAACACAGAAGTACTATGTTCATTAACACGTATAACACTGAAGTATTATATTCATTAATGTGTACATCACTGAAGTACTATGTTCATTAACACGTATAACACTGAAGTATTATATTCATTAACGTGTACATCACTGAAGTACTATGTTCATTAACACGTATAACACCGAAGTACTATGTTCATTAACACGTATAACACCGAAGTACTATGTTCATTAACACGTATAACACTGAAGTATTATATTCATTAACACGTATAACACTGAAGTATTATATTCATTAACGTGTACATCACTGAACTAATGTAGTAACGCTAACATTTGTTAGTGAAGGAAGATTTTCTTGTCGTTGAAACATAGACAACTACTTTATTCAACACTACTAGTTACATTATTTGGCATAGACAACTACTTTATTCAACACTACTAGTTACATTATTTAGCATAGACAACTACTTTATTCAACACTGTTAGTTACATTACTTAGCATAGACAAATATTTTATTCAACACTGCTAGTTACATTATTTAGCATAGACAACTACTTTATTCAACACTGTTAGTTACATTACTTAGCATAGACAAATATTTTATTCAACA
>NW_013667887.1:34154-36451 GCF_000517525.1 Limulus polyphemus | reverse complement strand
TTCTTGTCGTTGAAACATAGACAACTACTTTATTCAACACTACTAGTTACATTATTTAGCATAGACAAGTACTTTATTCAACGCTACTAGTTACATTATTTAGCATAGACAACTACTTTATTCAACACTACTAGTTACATTATTTAGCATAGACAACTACTTTATTCAACACTGTTAGTTACATTATTTAGCTTAGACAAATATTTTATGCAACACTCCTAGTTACATTATTTAGCATAGACAAATATTTTATTCAACACTGGTCTATGCTAAATAATGTAACTAGAAATATTTTATTCAACACTGCTAGTTACATTATTTAACTTAGAAGAATACTTTATTTAACACCAGTTATTTTGTTTAACACAACCTGGTAAGATATTTTAAGTTACTTCTTAATGTAGGAAAGTCCTATCCACACCAATAAATTTGAGGTACTTGCATTGTAATATTTTACAACCTCCCATATTCCTTGACTGACTGAACCAGCTCATGGGCCTAGCAGTTTACAATTCTACCATTCTAGATTTGCACTTCCCAACAGCTTGCTATAAGAAATTGCTGAGTCCTCCCGTGGTACCGAAGGACTTAGGTCATGCAGAAGTGGGATTATGTAACTTCTCTATGGACGACTTTGCTGAAGTCATGCCGGTGAGTGCAGAATTATTTTTATAGCTAAACGTGAATAAAAGATTCATTGAATTTCGTTATTAATGACGTCACTTTATAATGTAACTGCATATGCATAAATCTTGTACAATGTAAACTTCAATGAAGAGTGTGCGATAAATTTCGACCAAGACATTTAGATTATATATTTATCGTACTTGACACTTCTTAACCAGAACCAACTAACTGATCAGGACAAAAATCCCAAGGCTTAGACATGGTCCTCTCTAAATTACAATACTAATCAGCGAAAGGACAACTAGTCAGTAGAACTTGGTGTCTACGTGGTGTCTCCCACACCTGAAAGCGCGATTTGTGTTCAGCAACATATTGCGGTTCAAACCTTGGGTCTTCCTATATGCAGCTTAACAACCAAACTACCAAACTTGGATCAGGCTTTCAGACGATGTGATCGTTGCCAGAAGAGCACACAAGATTTTAACTTTCAACAAACGAAATAACAATTTCCAGAAAATGGAAACAAATACTGATAAATTTCAGTTATACTCCAGTACTCGAAAATACTGCACACATACACTAGTAAAATACACCTGATAGATTTAAGTACTACTAAGACTTCAAAATAATGCATACATGTATAACTGATAAATTTCGGTTTTTACTCAGAAATGTTGTAAATTAAATCAGAAATGCGACACCTGGCGATTTTAATTCCTACAAATACTTCCAACCTGTTGCTGCTATTTTGAAGGTTTTTATTTTGCCAGTTGTATAAAGTGAGTATTACATACACGTGTTCTGTTTCTCCAGGACGTAGCAATTGGGCTGAAGGAACTACTTGTTTATGAGGGAAACGTGGAAGAGGATTTCTGCATGAACTTTCAGGTTAGGGAAGTTTATTAGTTGTACTTATACTGAAAGAATGCAGAGTAACCGAGTTAACACCAATACTGATTTATCTAGACATAATGTTTACAAGTTCAGGGTAGTCAGACCGCGTATTTATTTAACACAAAATCTCACACAGTTTAGCTGACCAGGGAAACAGACTAGTATTGTGTAGGTTAAACCACCGAAGACAATAAGGTGTTAATATATATATATATATATTTAAATATATATTATTGGAGATACAACTGTTCAGCTAGAGACACCTGGAAATGCCGAAACGTTGTAACTACAACAGTTAGTATCAATATACATATGTATCTGTGATTAACACCTTGTTGTCGTCGATGGTTTAACTTACTTCGTACTTCATTTTATTTTCTATTTCATCAATCACCGTAATTTCTTACACAATTTTATACCAGAGGAACAGACTGTCGTTTCCATCCTAGATTAAAATGATAACTAATAATTCTAAGAACTCATTCCAATAAGTGGTAATATAGTTTATTCTGCCCTAACCTTTGAAAATACCGGGCAAATAAAGGAAAAGAAACATCTTTAAGTCGATATAATCTTATAATTGTTGAAACTGTCTTAGTAAATGGGCTATATGTGCCCAATAAACCTCAACTTTTATCGTTAAAAGAACTCAAGCTTGCCTCTGAGCCACCGGAGGTTTTTAATAAGGCAGAATGACAATTTTTATTGAGAATGAATAGTATTTACTGTTCTAAAAGAGTGATTTTGTAACATTTATACTAGTTAAGCCTACAAAG
>NW_013667887.1:16567-33285 GCF_000517525.1 Limulus polyphemus | reverse complement strand
CCTTCGTTATTCACCAGCCACACACGCCGACTTTTCCGCGATGAAGTTATATAATGTTTTTGTAAAAATACTAATGTCTGATGTGAATCCACTGAAGTTAAATGATTTGTAATGTTCGAACTTGCTCCTTGTCTGAAATTTTCCGATTAATAAGCACTAATCACAATTATAGCTATAGCTTCCGAAGTTTATAGCACACTGACTCTAGCAAACTAACAATAGATACTGCTTTTAGGCGTGTTGCGTTGGTTATATTTATATAGGTGTGGAGAGTTTCTCGAAAATTCAAATTACGTAACAATACAAAGCTACACTGGCGTTTACGTACACACATATATTGTTGATTCTTACACTCTAAAATCTTCTGCAACTTTAGAAAATAGGCGGGAGTTTCGCAATACATATCTAACACTAGAAGCTATGCATATTTCTAAATATAAACAAACGTTGATATTAAAATACATATATAATAATAAATCCGTCACAGTGGTGAGAAAATGTATGATACTTCAAATGATGGTTAAATAATACTTAATACACACTTTGCGGTGGCAGAATAAATAACACTTAATAAGCCCTTGTGGTGGCAGGTTAAATAAAACTTAATACACCCTGTGTAGTAGCAAGTTAAATATTAGTTAATACACCTTGTTTAGTGGCAAGTTAAATATTACTTAATTCATCCTGTGTGGTAACAGATTAATTAATAATTAATACATCTTATGTGGTGGCAGATTAACTAATACTTAATTCACCCTGTGTGGTGGCAAATTAAATGATACTTAATACACCTTGTGTGGTGGCAGGTTAAATAATACTTAATACACCTTGTGTCCTCTGAGCATACTTTATGCTCAGAAATGATAATAGCCATGTTCAGAAGTCTATGAACTTTTAGAAACGCTTCTTTTAGTTTAAAGAAACCAATCTAGGAAGGAATCATTTTTTTCAATTGTTTTTGTGTAACTTTGTTATATGCTCTTGAGCTTGTAATTTCAATCTAAGTATAAAACACTTAAGCATTTTTTAATGTTAAAATTTATTATATATAAATGTTTTTTTAGATATCAGTAAGAAAATATTATTCATGATAAGCTTTGTTTTTCTTAACTTACACTGTGCTAAAAATATTTTTATAGCGTTTATATATTTTAATAAAAATATATTTTTACATAATTCATCAAATGGCAAAAAAATTCTAACTAAAGCTTGATATCTCCCCGAAAATATAACTTTGCCTGAAGCACATATGGTTTAATTTATTTCAGTTTATTTTTTCTCTAGTATTCTTACAGTAAATTTCTAAGAATGCATAATAATCTTCATATGCTAGGTATCTGTGGCAGAATTTGGAGATGTCAAAACGCACGTACTTAAACCGGATGGGGAAAATATTCCTGTTACAAATGAAAATAGAGAGGGTATGTTCTACAACTTCTGAGATTGTTAGTGTTGGTTGTCTGTCGTTTTATTTTCAAATTGAACAAATCAGAATTATAAGTGACCATATTATTAACTTTAGACAGGATTACTAAAAATAAATAAAGTATCAATTATTCGTGTTAGGTTATTTTACACGTATATAAATATAGAGTTTTATATACGAGTTGTTGTAATGTATGTATCTTCAAATACCTAAGACACAACTAGTTAAAAAATAAATTAACGTCATCTTCTAGAATACGTTCAACTATACAAAGACTTGATTCTGAATAAAGCCATCTACAAGCCATTCAAAGCTTTCTACCTTGGTTTTCATAGTGTATGTGCATCAAATGCCCTCATTGTAAGTAAAATACATTTTTGATTTCCATTTCTGTTCATCTCAGGCTATTTCTTTGTAGTGAGAATTAGCTATTATTGAAAACATGAAATGGCCAAACAAGTATTGCATATAAGACCACCGTGAGTAGTTAGGATGGGACTTAGGAAACGGAAGTTGTCTGCCATCAGAGGTCGTGTTACTAGGCGTGTTGCTAGGAAAGAAGAGTGACGTCACACTATTAAGTCATCAGCGTTATTTAATAATTTATTTTTGATTGGCGAAAGTTGTCTGCCATCAGAGGTCGTGTTACTAGGGGCGTGTTGCTAGGAAAGAAGAGTGACGTCACACTATTAAGTCATCAGCGTTATTTATTAATTTATTTTTGATTGGCGAAAGTTGTCTGGCACCAGAGAGCGTGTTGTTACGAGAATGGTTATGTTATATGATTCCCTCATTATCATTATAGTTTTTCACTTCTATATGCTCATATTTGAGCAAGACAGCTATTTTACCATACATAAATTCAAAATAGTAAATTATAATTATACTCTATAATCAATAAAGGACATATCGTGTATTTTACATTTTCAAATTGGTTATTCTTTCACCTATATAAAAAAAAACAATATGTTTTAACCCCACTGAGATGGGTCTTCCTATGGTCACAGGTCAAAGGCCATGTCATCGTGTTTGTAGACCCATATTGAAAATTTTATTGAACAACTATTTTATATATGCATGTCAACAAGTTTAGTATCAAATTGTAGATTATAATTCAAATTTTAGTATTATACATTAGTTAATTTCTTAATTTAAAACTAAATATTAAAAAAAATTCTAAATATCGATTTTTGTGTGTCATGGTATGTTGAATGCAGCATTGGTTCATATTAGATGTTTGTGATGTCCAAATACAAAGTATATAGTTTCTTATGAATACCCACATTCACAAGCTAGAATATAAGATAAGAATCTCCAATCTTTTCTATTTTAGGAGATATTAATATACTTATTGAATCAACTGCCCACTTCTTCCATTTTTTGAAAATACTTGCTTACATACATCTACTTCACTCAATGGTGTGTGTGTATAACCAACCAAAAGATTAGAATGTCCTCCTAGTGGTTTTCTCAACCTCTACGAAGTATTTGCTTGGGAAATTCTTTGTTTTCATGCTAGGCTCCAACTGTTAAGGTAAGACATTAGTAAGCTCGAAAAATCATATTTTTTTAGGTTCAAATACAGCTTAGTTACTAAGCTTGATAAATTATAGTGGAAATCTGTGGTATTGACATAGTAATTTATGATTTTTTTTGTTATTTCAAAATGCATATATAAAACCTAAAACAAATTATTTTGTTTTACATCCTCCACGCGCAAACTTTGATAAAGCTTAGCAGACTTATGGCAAGCAGCAAACGAGTACAAAGTTCGTAACTAGAAAAGATAATTGCTTTCTATTCTTCTTTATTTACTGTTCTATGTTTTAAGAAAAATAACTGAAATTTAAGAACTTATTTGTATATACGTATATAATATATTATAACCGAAATGTGACTGTATTTTACAAAATACTGGTCCACAAGAACACAGCCAGAACAGGCGACTTTTGTATCCAAGATAACATTAGTGCACATGCGCTACATCATTGCAACTTCTCTAATGCTAGTCAGGCATGGCTATAAGACCAATAAAATAATAATAATAATATATATATATATATATATATATATATAGACGTGTAACATTATGAGCTTTAAGCTATTTAGACTAAACATTTGTGTTTTCGTTATATAATTCGTTTGGTTGTTTGTTTGAAGTTAAGCACAAAGCTGCACAGTGGGCTATGTGTGATCTGCTCACCACAGGTATCGAAATCCGGTTTCTAGCGTTGTAAGTCCCTAGACAGACCGCTGTGCCACTAGGGGCGATATAATTTGTAGTCATTCTAGAACAAAAAAAGCATAATTTATATGGTGGTTTCGAGGTCGGTCAAATCAACCAAACCCAAATAGAGATACAATAGTGAAAATAACAGATAAAATATAGTTTTTCTAAAAAAAAATCATTTGACAATTATCTGGAAGTTATAAAGATTTTGCATGTGAAATTTGAAAATTTTCTGATGCATAAAACTGTTTTTATTCTTAAAATCAAAATTATTTTGCATGTTGGATAATCAAGATTCAAAAAGAAAAAAAAAATGTTTGAGAAAAATATTACTTATCAAAATCTTAGAACGTAATAAAAAAATCTGATATTTTGCTTATGAAAGCCTTGTAATGTTTACTGATAATCTGCAAAATTTCGTGAAGATATGCTTACTGTATTAAAAGTTATATCATGAAAACTATAACAAGCACAAAATGGTTACGAGGTCGGTCCCTGGGACTGTACCAGTAGTGAGAGAGTTAAGCAGATAACATTAATATATGTTAATTAAATCACAAACTTAACGAGACTGTAACAAATATTAACAACATGCATTTTACAAAGATGGATAGTGTTTTTATCTGAAAAAAAATGGCTTTGTTTAAATAATTGAAATTTATAGGTCCTTTTTAGGACCATCACAACCTGAGAAAGAGAAAGCTATGATTGCACATCTCACCTCTACTGATGAAAAGGTTTCTCACTTCTAATAATTACAATGAATATCAGCATTAATATATGTTTTGATCTTTCTTGCAAGTTTACTGTGAGTGATTAGCTATAAATCTGAACAGTTGATCTGAGATCATGATCCCCCTATCTAATACTTGAAGTTTTCGGAATAAATGTTTCAGTATGTGTGACAACAGTCTTATTTAAAGTTTGTGATTTTACTTTGTACATTGATGATAGTATATCTATATGGAGACTTACTTGTATTAGGTGGTTAAATACATTTGTTAGAAACATGGATCATCAGTTCATGGAGTCTAATTGAATAGAAAGTATACATGAATTGTACACTAACTGATATGTACATATTGAACATGTTCCATCAAATCTGTTCATAAGTACACATTTAGTGTTTTGTATCACTGACGTAAAGCGAAAAAATCAATAAACTATGTTTACCGACTTTTATATTCAGTGACATACAAAAGCTTAGTAAAAGGTCCTGATGAATCAGACTAAATATCCAGTAGGATTGAAGTGTCCACACTGTTTGAGGCTGCTTCTATCATTTACGTTCAAAGTTAATTACCCTCAGATAGAAATGGAAAGAACGCCTATATGCAATTAGTTTTAGTCAGCATTATGGGTAAAACTCCAAGCCAACAAGAAACAAGCTCTAGACAAAGATTTGTGAAAATTCCTCCAGAAAGGTAAGACTATAATTTTCTACAATAATAATGGTCAAACACAGTTGTTTACATAGATCTTTTAAACCTAAACTTTAGTGAATCAAATCAACTTATAGAGATAAACATTAGAATTAAAGTATTGTATATTATTTATAGATTTAAATAAGCATCTTTTTCAGGAGGTGAATAGATGATATACAATATATTAATTACAGAAATGAAAACTAATGAATTAGCAATAAGTGTTTTGCACATAAAACCTCAGAAAATGCAAAATGATGTCGTTGAAATTAAATATAGAAGTGAAAACTATATACATCTACTACTGTACGTTAAATGTGTTAGTAACATTATCCACCTATAGAAACACCATCCGCCTTTATAAAATGTATGTTGTTAATATTTGTTTCAGTTTCATTAAGCCTGTGTTTTAACTAATATATACAAATGGTATCTGCTTAAAACATATTGTATAAACAATTTGAAAATGTAAAATATGTGACATGTTTGAATCCTTTATTCATTACAGAGTAAAATTATAATATATTATTTTGAATTTATATATAGTGAAATACCTGTCTCGCTCAAATATTAGCATATAGAAGTGATCAACTATAATGATAATGAGGGAATCATATAACAACGCGCTCTCTGATGCCAGACAACTTTCGCCATTCAAAAATTAATGAATAACCCTGATGATGTAAACATATGATATCATCCCGCTCTTCTAGCAATGCGATCTAGAAACACGCCCTCTTGTAGCAGAAGACTTCTGTTTCCCGAGCTCCATTCTAAATACTATCCTCTCTTATTAAGAACAATTTGAAAACTGAATGTTGTTTTTAAGTATTAACGATTTATTCTCCTCATATTTCACAAACATAAATATATATATAGATATTTATGCTATAATTTCTTACTGGAAAAATATACATAAAAAGGAAGAAAGCAAAATATTATGATGTATATCATAACTAAGAACAGTTATGGATTGCATGTGTCACCTTTGTCATTCTGTGAGTTATTTATTAAAATGATAAAACAAATTCGTTTTGGGTAGTTAGATAACTAACTTCGTCGTTTATAATAATTTCTTGTTTGAATCTTCCTTAGCTGTGGTATCCTACAATCACCCACTGAAGAACAATTCTTCACCACAAAAAATAAGAGTTGGATGATGTGTATGTTTTTGTTATGAAAAACAATACATACAAGAATTAGAAGTTGAGCAACAAGCCTTTATTTTATTTTAGTTTTAGAAGCATGATGATTAGTTTTCTGATCCAAAACAAAATTAACTCTTAGTTAATAATGCATAAGTATTTTCAATATAATTTAAAAATACACTTTCAGCTGATGTCCATGAAGGGGGAACAGTCTTAACAATGGATAATAATTTTAATATTATTCGAAAAACAAGCATTGGAATAACTAAAGTCGTTTCAGTGGAACTTTAGGCAGAGTAGACATAGTAGTTTCCAAACCTACAGCGACTAGCTACTTTTCTTCTAGTGTATCACTTCTAAATTAAGTGCAGATAGACCTCGAGTAGCTTTGGGCAAAATTCATCAAACATGACGTTTGGAATTTTATCTGTAACGTTTGGATACATTACATTAACGTATCTCAGGCAAACCGTGTGTGTTAGAGTGGTTGTTTTGAGGACATTATCTTCATAATATCATAGAGGTGAGCCTTTTTTTTAATGATGATATTTATCTTCATGGTGGAAGTAAAATGTCTGATATAGAAAGATGTGAGTTGAGTTATCGTAGAGATTTGTGGGGTAGTACTATGATGTTCCTTCAATTGTTTGACTATTTATTGAGGATTTAGTTAATTATTGGATTAAACCTGATAAGCATAAAGAGGCCGTCTTTAACTTGAGCTTAGAGCTTGATGGTGTATCTCTTTTTGTCCATAATTACAGTGACTTTATTCCTATCTACTGGTAGACATAGGAGACTGGATAGCACTCTAGCTTTTCTACCAGTAAGACCCAAGATCGAATACAGGCCACTATTACCCCAAAATACAGTCATTCTCAGGACTTCCCTGGAGGCGGTAGCAGGTTAGCAGCCAATATGTATAATAAAAACTAAAAAATAATCAGTACATACTATCGAAATACAGTAACTCATCAGTAATGGGTTGTAGGTACTAATACATGCAATTAATCATGACAACGATTGATAAACGATTACAACAACCTTGTTTGTTTTTAGAGCAAAGCCACGTTGAGTTATATACTGTGCCCACCATGGAGAATCTTACTCCGGATTATAGCATTGTGAGTCTGTAAACTTACCGCTGAACTACCACAAGTATTAGTTCATTCTTATCTTAAACTGGTCAATAAGTTATCATTCAGATGATCCTAATAGCACAAATGCTTTTCTAAAAAGTAAGAAGCCTGTTGTTGTTTTTTAGCTACATCGGCAAGAAACCTTCGTAAATTTATTGTTCTTTTTTTGTTATTAGTGGAAAGTTTAAAAAAAAGGCACAACTTCAAAATTAGTCAAGAAACTTTCATCTCCATATATATAAATAAACAATTCTCCCAGTCCCAGGTTCATTTTTAGAAACACAATGATAAAAACCGACACACATATATCAATAGTTCATCACTTATCTGGAATTTCAAACTGACAAACGTTTCTCATAGCAGTGCTCTAGAAGGGAGCATATATATGTGGCCGTAGAAGTGAAAGAGATAGTCTCACAGTGTTGAAGTGCAGCAACAAAGAACAGAATAATAATGAAGAATATGGCTAAAACTGAGCAATAAAAAAAGGAAGAACGGGTTTTTATCAGGATACCTGGTTAACAGTGTGAACAAGCTTTTTTTTATTATTTTCAGATGCTTAGGCCAGAAGAAGTAGAAATGCTTGTGTGTGGATCTCCAACTCTAGACATGGAAGAACTACGAAAAGTTACCGAATATGATGGTTTCCAAGAAGATGAACCAATCATAAAGTATTTTCACTTTATTGGATGCTAGTGTTTACAGTAATTTCAGTCTTGGCCAAAATGCTTGCATACTGATGTCATTGTCTACATACATGGAGTAGTTAGTGAGTAAATGCCCGAGTAGTAAGTAACACACAAGGTATCGTGTGATCGGAAAACATGTACAAATTGTTATTCTGGTCTGTATAAGTTGTTTTGAGCATGTCTTCGTCAAAACACACATACACACCTGTTTTATATAAAAGGGTGTGCTTTTGGTATATTGTTTTTCGAAAAAGATCAACACTTTGTTCACACAACTTATCTGTACTTGGCGCAGAGTCATGTCTCATCGCAAGCTAGAAGTTATAAGGCGTCAAATTGTTCGACTGTCCAGAAATGGTATTAAGCAAATGGACATTGCCAGAATAGTAGGGAGTCCTTGGACTACAGGAAACGTTGACGTTGTTCCAGGCAAGTCTACTGGTAGATGCTGAAAAACTATTGAGCCGGAAAATTGCTAACCACGACCCTAAACCAGCTACTGTACCTGAGTTGCAGCGCCATCTAGTGACAAGTTGGGATGAAATCACGGTGGATTACATCAATAATCTAATCGACAGCATGTTATGTCGTCTTGCGCAGGTTATTAGAGTACGAGGAGGACTATCCAGGTGCTGAATGTTTAATATGAACTGATATAAGATTACAGACGCTACTTATAATAACTTGATGTTATATATTGTGATTATTTATATATTGGTAAGGTTTTGTTGTAATATGTGAAATGTTGAATTACACATATTTCTACAGGTGCCAGATAATATTGTTTGCTGCTCTAATCAATCGTTCATGGTGTGTATAGAACCTGTTTCATTATAAAAATTACGTACGAATAAGTTTAATATAACATTCGTTTCTCAATTTTACAGCACTAAGTGTATTTGTATTCCATCTTAATAATATTGATCTTATTTGTTACAAAGTATACAAACATTTTGGCCAAGACTGTAATAAATGATGTAAAATACTATAAACAATAGTCGATATTTTTATAGACTGTTGATATCTGCAGCAGTTCATTTATCATACATTAGGGGACGACGGATGATTCTTATGAAAAATATGACGTTGGTACAAATTTTTTGTCTGTCCAAAATAGAGTTTTTACTAACTTAAATTTTATTGACTCTGAAGGTATTTTAATGCAATGTTACTAACATTACAAAGTAGTTTGGAACTGCAACGCTAGTTAAAGCATTGCTACTTGACTTACAGTGCAGTTGATTGTGCTACAAAAAAGTAAAGATGAAGTAAGGGTTTCACAATTTCCTGAAACTGTTGATTGTGTACTATTTAGGGAATTCTGGGAAGTTGTTAAAGACTACAATCAAGACCTTCAAAAACAGTTCCTACGTTTCACAACTGGCAGCGACCGCGTGCCTGTCGGTGGAATGGGAGAAATGTCTTTCAAGATATCGGCCCTAAACCACAATACTGAAATGTAAGTTATATGTATTAGCTAATTTGATTAATATCTTTATAATGCCCGTTAAAAACCAGGTTAAAGACACAAAAAACCTAGTTATAGATGAAAGCATATCAAAATATTGGCCCGTTAGTCTTTCAACACTAATTGTTTGTTTTTAAGCAAAAAGCTACAGAAGGGACTGCCTGTGCTTTGCTCAACGAAGATATCGAAATTCATGTTTTTTTCGTTATAAGCCCACAGACTTTACCGCTCGGCCACGGAGGGGCGCCACTAATTGTACTTTTCATGACAACAAATTACTGATTTAAAGGATGGCAATTGAGTGTTCATTAGTATTATCTGCGTGGAAGAAAGACCGATTGAAACGTCTTTAGATTTTCTAAAGGTCTCTGAAATTTAAAACGTTTTGTTGATATGCCACATGTCTGAACAAGATCATGGAACACGGATTAACATGAGAGCACACTGAACACAGGTTAATATTGGAATGTTGAGCACAAGTTAAGATGAAAAACAAAACATAGTTTAGGATGGAAGAGAGATGAGAGTTGGAACATAGGTTAAGATTGGAGCAAGTACACAGGTTAAGCTGAGAGACGGACAGGCTAAGAAGAGAGTCGAAACAAGGTTAAGATCGGAGTTGTAACGTAAGTTAAGATGGAAGCATAGACCACAGGTAAAGGTGGGAGTTAGAATACAGGTTAAAATGGGAGTTGGGACAAAAGTTAAGATAGGAGCACAGACCACAGGTTAAGAATGGAGTTGCAACACAATTTGAGATGGGAGTTGGAATAAAGCACACAGGCTAAGAAGGAAATTAAAACGCGAATTACAATGAGAGAACGGTATACGGGTTAAAATAGGAGATGGAACACGGGTAATGATGGGAGTAAGAGAGGAGCCCCTACACAGTTTAAGATACGAGCATTTACACAGCTAAACATATACTAAAATGGCAATCAAATTATCAGTGTATTGAAATTCAATTTTGGAGCATCAAGAGCATCAGCCAAGTTTAAAAAGAAATAGAAAAGTACAATATCTAAAGCCCTGAAAAAAAAAAACAATGAAGAACAACAAAAAAACATTTCCTCTGTGGACTCTTGCTTAAACCAAGAAAAGTTATTACAATTTAAAATTGTTAATAACTTCTAGTTAAAGAGCTCTTTGTGAACAACTAATGTTTTATTTTTCCTAGAAGTAAATATGGAAACGCTATTAATGTGATTAATTGTTTCCATAATCGCGCAACATTGTTAAAGTTTTCAGAAAAAAAGGTTCATAGTCAAGGTCGTTAAGTTTTGTATTTAATTAAATAAACATTTTCAGCTCTCCTACAGCCCACACCATGCGTCAGAAAAAACTAAAGCATGCATATGACAGCCTATGAAAACAGACAGTGGCCATCAAGTTTTGCTTAAGTTTACATTAAAATTAGAATAACAATATGTGACATCAGAACAAACGTATACCACTTGAAAAAGGTGGATAAGTTAAAAAATAAGCGAAAGCTTACTGTTGTGTATCGAACCCACAGTCCGGTTACACAATTCAAAATCTGACTTTGAAATCACAACTTTTTATTTATTTTTGCTTATTTTCTAACTTGGCAACTTTTTTTACATATTATGTTTTTGTCCTGAAAGAATCTATAGCAAAACACACTTTGAAATTGAAAGCTGTGACAAGTATGGTAACCGCGTTAAGACTAAACTTTGTTTTCTCCGCATATATATCACTGGTGACAAGCGTGGTTGCATACTTTATGACTGAAAGCTATTTTATCCCGATATATATATCACGGGTTACAAGTGTGGTATCACACTTTAAGACTGAACTTTATTTTATTCCCACTGATTTGATATCTTATGACCTCGTTGTTGAACCGCATATCTACATTTCGTACCCTTTGTTTCATTGTCATAAATGAGAATGGAGGATGCGGAGGCATATATATTCTATTAAGTATAATCTAAGAAAAGTTATCTCGACTCTCCGTTCTTATCAGATATTATTATCTTCATGGATAATTGAATAACTCAAATTTATTGAATGTTTTGTTGAATGTGCTGAAAAGTTTGGTTTTATTGCAGGCTCCCTATTTCTCACACCTGTTTCAATCAACTGGTTTTACCTCGTTATAAAAGTAAGGATATACTGAAAGAGAAGCTTACTATAGCAATCTCTAACGCCGAGGGATTTGGACTAGAGTGACCAGCAGGCTCATTTTCCTTACGCTCTAAACCTAAGCTTTTCAAACTTTTTCACACCAGATTTCATAGAAATACGCTGATCAACCTGACTGATTCTACAGCGCAACTCACGTTCTTAAACACATTGCATAACTAACTACCTTAGAAACTTTTCTTCAACGTGAAATGAATCTCTGGAACTTGATAATTATCACTGTATATTTTACGTAAAAACATTAGGAGTCGTATGACTGAGATATAGTTGCATAAGATTTATTGATTTTAATGCTGAAATATGAAAATATTTACTGTATTAGCCGGTATGAACCTGAAATTTATTAATTTCCGAGTGTTTCATCTATCTTTATTGAAAGAGCTGATAAATCTCATATTTAGATTTCTAAAGTGTGATACTGAGACGAATTTCTAATTCTAATGAACACATTTAAAAACTGAAAAATTAAGGCGAATTTATAAGTATATATAATTATTTAAAGGCTGATTTGTTGTTATATTTAGGGTTAGAAATATATATATATATATATATATATGAGCAGAGTAATAACACAACTGAACTTGAAATAACCACTTTAGTATTGGGGTTTTGTAATTTTACGATATTATCAGTGTAGAAGTTTGAAATATATATATATATATATATCCCCGTGAAGTTTGAGCGTTGTTTTAACTATATATTTACATTTTTATCTGTGGTAAGAATAAAAAGTATTAAACATTAATTATAAATCTTCAGAAGGTAATGAATTTGCACAAAAATAAGAAAATTGACTGAAGGTAAGTAAGTCAGGCTTTTCACAACATATTTTATATTCTAAAATGACTATAATCTATTCATTTTAGACAAGTTTGACTATTTAGAGATATTTTGGAGTGAATAAACAATAAGAAAATCATTTAACTCGTAAAGCACTAAATGATAATCATTGATGATTTTATATTTCCCTTGTTCAGACCAGTAGTTAAAATACCAGTCACTTGGACTACAAAACAAAATAGCTATGCTACATGATAAATATTTAGTTCAGAAAGAATGATTTTGAATATCGTCATGTAAATTCAATGTATATCTGCAACAATAAAATGACAACACTGGAGTACTAAAAGGTAAAAGTGGGATATCATGAAATTTCTTACCTAAGTTAAGTGATTTGACATTTAAGGCCAGTATGTGCCTGTTAACATAACTTTACACTAGAAGATAAAATTGTAAGAAGTGTTGTAACGAATGTAGTTTTTTTTTATATCTAAAGACATAATTGGTTAAAATCTCTTTTCATGAAAACGTTATTTTCCTGAAAATAAAGTGGCAAAAAGTCTGAAAAACAAATATTTGTCTATTTCTTTTTGTGCTTCACTATTCATAAACATATATTCGTTCCTTCAAGAAATATGTAGCAGAGAAATTTAACTAAGATCTAACAGAGGACTAATAGTGAATATCACGGTTTTATATGTGGGCTGGGATTCTTTTACAGTAGGTGTCTGTAATTCGTTGGCGATAAATGTCAACAATAAATAGACAACACACAATCCACTTGTTTTAAAATATATTAAAAACAAGTCAGATGTATATAAAAATTCATTTACATTATTGGTTATCACCATTGTATATAAAAACTCTAAATAATTCTATTTTCTTGTCAAAAGTCCACACAGACTGATTCAATTACTTTAGAATCCAAATGACAAGACGAATTATTTTTATTTACTCAGATAGCATATTGTGTAGCTTTGTGCTTAAATTCAGACAAACAAATTCTTACTATACAATCTGCGATAAATTCACTTACGTTACCCCGTGGGTTGCCACAGTTGTATTCAGGGCATTACATAATTGTTTCCTTTTTGTCAAAGTCCACACAGACGGGTTCAATTACTTTAGAACACCCTTTGACAAAACAAAATATTTTCCTCATCTCTGTTGAACTGTGATACTTACTATAAAATATCGCTCATTAACAATCATGCAGTCTAACTGCTTTTGTTGGTTACCAAAGTTGTATTCAGAGCTTTAAATAATTGTCTCTTTTTTTTTTGTCGAAAGTCCACACAGGTTGGTTCAGTTACATTAGAACCAATTGACAAGACAAATTATTTTTCCTACATCTGTTGTTACAATACAGCTGTGAAACTCACTATAGAAATGACACGTTAAGGCTAACCACTCACACGCGACTAACTTCACATTTTCTTTCACTAACTAACTTTTTCTTTACTGAACTTCTTTACTAATTTCTTTAGAAAACGCACAATACGACTAAACTGACAATAAACTCAGTCTAGATCTATCTAATTATCTCTCACTTAACTTGCTTTCTTGTATTTGCACGTATATATATAACATGCAATAGAATAATCTAGAAATCCCTACCCTCTAGTAGCAACAGTATTATAACGAGAAAAAACTTATAAGCTTCGATTAAGATGACGTCAACAATATCACGAAAGCCTAGTATAACAATTAAACTGCATAAACAACCTACGGCTCATACCTAGTTAAGTAACGAAATATGTCACAACTATCGCTTAAAATAATCAACTTTTAACACTTTTGTTATGAAAAACAAATAATCATTAAATATTAAATCACCAAATACATTAAATAATAACTCTTAAACTAAACAGTCTTGTTTATCCAACACTAAAGAATCTTTCTTAAACTCTAAGATTATAGTGTATGTATGCTAGAGCTTGAAGATGCCAAAGCATTTTTATATTATATGACTAATTCTGAAGCTACTATAAGTACTCAATCTAAATAAACTCTTAAATGTGATGTTTTTATCTCGATCATCCCTGTGAAAGAAATGAGATTCAGGACCCATGGGGTGTAAAATTTATAAGCATGTGAAAATGTGAGTTAGAGTAAGACCATACTATATTTGTAATAGAGATACGTTATCCAGTCGAATTTAGCCAGTATTTTGGCCCCAAAACCTAGAGAACATCCCAAATTAGTTGAGTAATCTGTTAGTTAGTACACAATATCATTGATGCTAAGACAATTTAACTCTACATTGTCAGTTAGTTCTGCAAAATAAGCAGGCTTTAATGTTAAAAGGTCCTCTTTACAGGGAAACAAATTGTATTTTTTTTTTCACAAGATGTCTATATTACTATGTCTAAATCTGATTTACAACTACAGCTTACGAAACATTGGCTAAGGTGTTCACATAAGAGAACGTTATCACTAAGAATGCTCTGGAAAGAGCCACTAAGCTTATTATTGGTTACTGTTTTGTGTAACTTTTATCCCTTAATCTAAACAAAACTCAAATAAGAAAACTGATGAAAGCCAAATTTCATTACTGGAATGCTTTTACTTTTTTAAAAAGAGAAACATTTCTATACGATTAAAACTTAAGACTGAAAACTAACATCAGACTAATCATCGTGAATTTCACAGCAGATCGATCTACCACAACCTCTAAACAGACTAGATAAAGATCTTTCTAATCCCAAACATGTAATATATGGCTCAAAGCTATTTTAAATTTAGGAATAACTTTGAAACAATATAATGTAATCAAGGATACCATTTGGAAATATCTTAAATACTGGAATAGACTATAGAGGGTTGAGTACATCATGTTAAAACATTTTGGAATATGAAAGTGTACAAGTCATGTGACAATCATAGCTGATATATCGTCTCAGTGGTATGTACAGCAGAAATCAGAACAACATTTTGACATTGTATGGCGGTTTGTAGGTAAAATTATGCTATCAGAAATTGAATGCTTTTGAGAAAGTATGCAACAGCCCATTTCGATGAGAAATATTAATACATGCAGATAATAAAGATGTGTTCATTTTGGGGATTTAGAATTTCCAAAATGTATATATCCCTTGAATTTAATGATATTATAAAAAAGAATATGGATCACTTTGGGGAACCAGTACCATCCAGAAATAGACCTACAACAAGTCGCACCTCACAGTACTGGTAGAAGACGACACCAGTAGCGAGTATTCATTATAAAGGTTTGATCATATCCCAGGCCAGCATAGTACTGGTAGAAGACGACACCAATAACATGTGACAATTTACGAATGCAAAGGTTAACAGAAAAAGCCATCCACATGTTTCACTTAACATCATGCAAAATAATCAATAAGGATCTCTGTCTGAAATAGAAAAGGGGCATGTGTATACAATCTGCTTCCACAGCATGTCTATTCAATCGACGAATACCTCAAGTAATTTAAAATGAATGACAATTAATATTAGTTGTTTTGTACACACTGTAAATGTGACACGATCTGATCCAATGAAGCTAAACTTGAGACTTATCAAATATGACTCATCAATACTTTCAGACTTCATGCTCTATTAGCACTAAATATATGTTTTCTTATATATAATCTGCTATACGTTAGCCTACTGTTTATAACCATTTCAGTGATGATAATTCACATTCATTGAGTTTAACCATCATTAGATCAGGTCAGGTTAGAAATAATATGTGCATGACAATTTAACTTAAAACTAGTTTTATTTTGGAATTTCTTCCAAATATTAATTATGCAGGTGATCATATCCAAGGCCACCACATTACTGGTAGAAAACGTCACCAGTAGCGAGTATTCATTATACAAGTTTGATCATATTCCAGGCTAGCACAGTACTGATAGAAGCCGTCACCAGTAGCGAGTATTCATTATACAAGTTTGATCATATTCCAGGCTAGCACAGTACTGGTAGAAGACGTCACCAGTAGCGAGTATTCATTATAAAGGTTTGATCATATCCCAGGTCAGCACAGTACTGGTAGAAGACGACACCAGTAGCGAGTATTCATTATACAGGTTTGATCATATCCCAGGCCAGCACAGGTAGAAGACGACACCAGTCGCGAGTATTCATTATACAGGTTTGATCATATCCCAGGCCAGCACAGTACTGGTAGAAGACGACACCAGTAGCGAGTATTCATTATACAGGTTTGATCATATCCCAGGCCAGCACAGGTAGAAGACGACACCAGTCGCGAGTATTCTT
>NW_013667887.1:0-15771 GCF_000517525.1 Limulus polyphemus | reverse complement strand
TAGCGAGTATTCATTATACAGGTTTGATTATATCCCAGGCCAGCACAGTACTGGTAGAAGACGACACCAGTAGCGAGTATTCATTATACAGGTTTGATCATATCCCAGGCCAGCACAGTACTGGTAGAAGACGTCACCTGTAGCGAGGAGGAAGACATTCCATCCCAGAAGGTCCCTCGACTTTTTGCAGGGTACAAAAGGAGCAGACATTGGGATCGGGCTTCTAAGACATCTGTATCTTCCAAGATAACAAGCTTGTGTTAAAAAAAAGGAACCTATCGAAATTCTGCAAGTGGATCTTGGCTAAAAAAACATGCCAAACGCCGACGCGATACGTCGCCCTTACAATAGTGACACATAAAATATTTCTATAAATGGTTTACCTAAAATAACGAAAAATGCAAAATTGGAGGGTCAATAAAGAAAAAGGTTTTACTGCTACATTTTTTTCTTTTGAGTTCTGAGGACACTTACAGCCGTTGGGGCACCTTTGGTGTTGAATTTAGCGCAAAGCTACACGAGGGCTATTTGCGCTAGCCATCCCTAAGTTAGCAGTGTAAGACTAGAGGGAAGGCAGCTAGTCATCACCATCCACCGCCAAGTCTTGGGCTACTATTTTACCAACAAATAGTGGGATTGACCGTCACATTATAATGCCCCCACGGCCGAAGGGGCGAGCATGTTTGGTGAGACGGGGATTCGAACCAGTGACACGCAGATTGCAAGTCGAGATCCCTAACCACCTGACCATGCTGGGCCTTACCTGGCAGAGCCCATCTCCTCTCTAGGTAGCTGTCTCTAATTTACACTGTAAAACTAAAGGGTAGGTTGCTAATCAACACCTTGGGCCACTTTCTTACCAACGAACAGTGGGATTTTCTGTCACACCATAGCGCCCCCACAGGTGAAAGGGCGAGCATGTTCAGCGATGGGAATTCGAACCCGCAAGCCACAGATTGCGAGTCAAGCGCCCTAACCACCTGGCCATGCAATATACAAGGAAAATAAATTGTGTTGCAATTTCTTTGAACTAACCACTGTTTTTGAACTATTTCTGTTGTGTTAACTGGTCATTTCGTTTTTGAATCTTAATTATTAAGATAGTGTTTTCATATACCTCATTTTTCTAATATAGAAAAAATAAATTTAACCATGAAGTATATTATTGTTCACAAGGTCATTTTTCATACAAGTCTTCACTTTGAGATGGACAATTACATAAAATTTATTGGAGGTCATCATTTACATACTTCTACAATAAATATATGATTCATGAAAAATTAATAAGTGACTAAAATCAAAAGTAAATACAAGCACACATTAATATTTTCATAAGTAAGAACAAACCACAGTCACTACAACAATAGCACACTTATCAAACCAAAACACACAAGAGATGCTAGGAAACACATAAATATCATTATCAATAAACATTTCATTAATGTGTTTCCCAGATGCAAACTGAGTAACCATAAAGGTTAATTATTCCTTTATTTTAGTGTTACATTTCAATTCAATGAAAATGAAATACCGCTGTCAAATATAACTAGGTCATGCAATACAATGAAACAATTTAAATCCTACTAATGTAGTAGTATCAAGTGGAAATAAAATTTTACAAAGTTATTATGTATCCCAAGTTCAAAAATAAAAAGAAAGAGATTCATTTTATATAATTATTATCATAAATACAACTTGATGAACACCAGTTGTATATATATATATATATATATTTAAACCAATTTGCTGTGTATATACAATTATTATTATGTACACATAATGCAGTTCTACTCGATAATGTATCCACAGGCAAACAACCAAAATTGAACTTAAATAAAATCTACTTGATCAATATGTGCAGAGATCCACATTGTGACTTTCAAAATTTAGGTTTCAACAAAAACAAAACAAAGAATTTCTAAACTTGATGAATCTAGACATGGGACATAAACACCATTCCTTAAAAACCTTAGTTCACTTTCTTATAGTTCTTCATAAAAATAACGTTTCAGGTCCAACTATTCAAAGAATAATAAACACTTTACTGATAAAAACTTGCAGAGATAAAGTCTGATAGATTAAACAAGTATAATGAAAATAAAATTTAAATGGTAAACTATTTTCATAAGTACAAAACCACCTTCATCTTCTTTGTTGGTTACTCACAAATTAATACTCTAAATATTGTAATAATATTACTGAGCTTAGAATATTCACACCAGTTGTATAAGAATTACAGGAATATAGTACGTTTTCTTTTACCAAAATACCCATACCCTAAAACAAATGCAAGACATTTTTTTTTTTATACCTTTATAAGAAAGTAAGACAAAAATAAATTAATTTGCTACAGTTAGTTACAGAAATTATGCCATTTCTAACACTGATTTCTAAAAAAGAACTTTAATATAAGTATTATAAAGAAAAATTAGAAACTAACAAGTGTTTAATGCTAATATAACATTCTTTGTCTGTTGTCTAAACTTATGCTGTACTGTTACTTACAATTTTTTCTTCATATGTCAAATTAAATAAAATTAGTATAATAAGCTTAAAAATGAATAGAAATTTTTGAATGAGTATGTTTTATCACTTATTGACTAGTGACTGGTAAATTTGTGTTAAACCAGGAGATTCACATGATAGTTTATTTTTAACTCATCACTCTTAAATTCCTAAAGTACACTAGGTAAAGGTAATTACTTATATGTTCTTTATTTCAGAAAGACACTTCTTTAAAATTGTTATTTCAATATCAGTTTGTTAATTGTTTTTTAAATAATTCCGCAGTGTGCTAGCAAGTGGAAAGATCACACAAACATAGCTAACAACAACTGTAATCTAAAGTATTAGTAAGTTTAACCAACATTAATTTATAAATTTCAGGACTTGTAAAACAATATGCAGCTTAGTTTATCAACATCTAAAGCTACTACTAGATATGATTACGAGAAACCCACTTTGAGACTAATAATGTTTGGAGAAGGCTTGAATGTACCTGATGATGACAAAACCTTGTCAAAACGTTGTACATTTGCTGTTTTGTTAAACTTATATTAAAGTTTTTTCTTCATTACCCATTCAAGCCATCTCCAAGCATTACTACTACTACCAGCTATTCTTGAACAGTAATATTACAGGATCAAAACAACATTAGAAAAGATAATAAAAATAAAACCTGAAAGTATACAGGTTGGTGAAAAATGTTGGTAACTTTAACATATAAAATGATGTAAGAAAGTTTTTATTATAATTAATGTTCTAAAGCATACATTCTGAAAACATACTTGTCTTAATGATTGTATGAATTCAAGACAATTTTGTCTCACACAGCTACTACAGGCACAATGTAAATAAAGTAATATGTGCTTCCTTTAACTAAATTAACACTTATACAGTTAGAGATGGTTAAGTTGAAACTAGTATGTTTACAGCTCAATAAAAACATTTGAGCATAAGAAAAACAACTGCTCCTTTTCAACAGTATCCAGTAATATATAGCCATAATAAACATCAGGAGCCAACAGTTACTACACTTTAATATATCTAACCCTGAAATTAAAGTGCTTTATCTACCAAAAATACACAGTGCAGAAAAATTAAATAAAGCAACCATATTTATTAAATAGTGTGAGAAGAAAAGTAAATTGCTAATATTTCTGAGAATAAATTTAATGTATCAAAACACAGTCCAGCTATGCAAAGCCCAAAACTGATCACACATTTTGATATTTAATTTCCATCACAAAAGGCATGCACAGCATATTTTATGCAAGACATAAATCAATGACAATTTTTAACCGTACTTCAATGTACAATATTCTTTCATGTTATAAATAACAACTGAATACTGAAATGTAGCAGTATTCTGAAAAACACTGTCAGATATTCCCCTTTCTACTGTTTTGGAAGAACTTGGTACTAGTACTTTTATTCTAAATCAGTTTATTAATAAATATAATGATATTAAACCATTTTTTTCAAATAGATGTCAACACTAACTATGGCACTGAGGGATGTTCACATATCAATAAAGAGAGAGAAAAAAGGATTAATCATGGCAGTGAGTTATGTTCCAACTCATGTTTGAAATGGCTGAATATGAGAGTTTTTCAATCTTCTATACTAATAAATTCTCAGTATTAAAGAAAGTTAATATCTCATTTGTTTTACTAATGACTGAGGTTTCTCACCAAATAGTTAGACTAAAATTAAAAGATCAATGTACTACACTGGTAATTTTTTTACCACTGTGTTTATATACATAGCATTCTATAATACTTGCATATAGAATGTTCTTCAAAATGCTGAACTAATAAAATACTGAATTATTAAAAACCTTTAATTCTGATATACTTTTTTTTCTTTCAGTTTAATTTTTGTTTCAAGGGCTTCAGGATGCACAAAGTTTTAAAATAACAGAGTAATAATTCAAATTTTTTCCCCTTTATTAGCAACTTTTATGCCTTTTTTAGATAAGTTTTAATTGAGTAGTTAGAAAATGCAAAAAGATACAAGATTAAAGACATAAATAACACAAGAAAATTATCCAAACATGGAACTGAACACTTTGAACATCAACTAATCCTGTGAAATCTACTGGTAGGAATTAGTACACAGAACAACTCCCAAACTGTCACTGAACAGAAAACAACAATTCAGAATTACAAATATTATAGGAAGTAAGCTGTTTTGACAGGGGTGAGGTGGAATATAAATATAAAAACTGTGTGGTAAGTTGAAATGGAGGTCATACTGAAACATATACTTAAATATAAAAACTGTGTGGTAAGTTGGGGGTGAGGTGGAATATAAATATAAAAACTGTGTGGTAAGTTGAAATGGAAGGTCATACTGAAACATATACTTAAATATAAAAACTGTGTGGTAAGTTGGGGGTGAGGTGGAATATAAATATAAAAACTGTGTGGTAAGTTGAAATGGAGGTCATACTGAAACTTAAATAAGAAATAGCTTCAAATTTTGCTCCTTACATTGGTATCTATTTCACATTTTTACCATTACTAGTTTTTCACTAGTAAATGTTTGAACAATTTCAACTGGAACACTGTACTTAGGCTAAAGCCGATTCAAAAACTTCACAGTAAAAGCTTTAAATAAACAAAAAAAAAAACAATTTCAATCTTGCATGTGTGTGTAATTTGATTCAAGATTGTGTAAGTTATCTGATAACACAGTTCATATCTTTCTAAACATATATACATTATAAGAGAAATTCTGTTTTTCTGTAATCCAGCTTTACAAGACAAAATACTGACAATGTACTGTTTTCTACAATAAAATATAACCCTTGTATAGTCAATTACATATTTTAAATTTTACTTCTGAATAGAAAAAAAAACAAACTACTGAATGTCTACTGACAAGTGTATATATATATAGGAGTTTTACTAAATATCACAAGATTTCTTGTACGATTTTATTGCATTTTTAATTGAAAATAGTGTTTTACATACTAGTAGTTACTCAAAGTATGCTGATATTTCTTATTGATAATCTGCAATTAACAACAACTGAGACACAGTAAACAAACAAGAAAACATATGTAATAAAGATAACACATGGATGGTTTTCACAACTTGTCTCAACATTGTTTTTCCCCATCTCAATGTTTTGTTCCAGATACCACCATGTTGGAGAAAGTGAACATAATGACAAAATATAGCTGTAAAAACATTATAACTCAAAATAACAAACAAAATTTGAAATACAAGAACATGCATTTTATAGCTTTGTATGTTTTCAACCTAATTCTACTTACAACTTATACTTTAAATGATATGTAAGTTTCTTATTAATATACTATAAGAGCTATCATATTTTTTATTTAAAAATATACTTTACAATTACTATTTAAAAAGGTATAATTGGAGATAAAATTTCTGTTACTTTTTTAACCTTTTTAAGATTTATTTATGTTGAAGCTTTATTATACCCACATCACTTGATTTCTATGGTTTACCTTAGTGAATTGAAACTAGATGCAACTTGCTGCTTTGGAAACATGAAATACAAATGTATGTACATAAAGAATCAATACACATACTTGGAAGGCTTAAGAGGAAAGAAACTTTACAAGTAGCTTTCTTCATATATAAAATAAGTATAAATGAATATTAATAAATACACATATATAACAAAACCATTTTCACAATCTACCAAAGATCAATGTATGCTAAAGACATTTCATTAAGTTGATAGCATTTTTACATTTCTTTTTATTCTTGCTTTCTTTCTTCAGTATATAGTTAAATTTTCATTCATAAAGTCTGAGGACTGTTATAATAATTCTGATTAGCTAAGCACATTTATAACCTCTATGTTAAAAAATCAAAAACTTTTCAACTGCTTGTTACATTTCTTTCTTCAATTAGAAAAAAAGAAAAGAAAAAAGGTTTCCACCATGTTAACAAATATCTGGAGTATATACAAAAATGATACATTTAAATCCACTATGGACAAAATGTTTTTGTTAATATATAAATTTATGACAATATCAAACCAAAATCAAACGTTTTTTTTTAATTAATAATATTTTCAAACATTTTTCATTTTCCCTGACAAGATTTGAACTTTCGTAAACTGAAAAAAAAAAAAGATTTAAGAGAGTTCAAAACTTTTAGGAGTTTCTACAAGTTCTAAAAGTGTTTAAAACACTGAACACTTACTAAAGTCTGAAAAGTGTCAAGAACACTGAAAGAGTAGTAACTCATCATCTGTAGAGGAAAAGTCTGTGAACATGAGCAATAATTGGTTTATTTTGTGCAATAGGAAATTAAAAGTATCCAGACATGAGAGTTATTCAGAAAGCAAAAAAAAAATCAAACTCCCTTTGCTCATTATGTAGCATTACACAGATGTTGGTGCAGACACCTCACATTTTGCTCTCTCAATTTGTTTGAACTGGTTGAGGGCCTTGAGTTGAATAATAAGGTGGTAGTTGATCCTACAAAAAAAATAGTGTGTGTGTTTATTTATATATGTATATATATATAAATTAGACTGTTAGAGAGAAAAAATCACCTTTAAAAACTATGGTAATAATTTATTAACTTGGCAATGTTTTGTGCAAATGCTCTTTTTTTTAAGCCAGAAACAAGTCTGTCAATTAATGAGATTTATTTCATTTTATCAGCTTCTCATTTTTCTACTTATTCACTGTATCTATATACAAACACTTACAAACATCTATACAGTAATTGTTTAACTTTATAAATGATATACTTAATATTGTCCAGGAATGTCTAAGAAAGAAACTAAAAAACATTTTATGGTACTGTAACACTTATAAGTGAACATAATCAAGTTTTGATGGTTGGTACTGTAACACTTATAAGTGAACATAACCAAGTTTTGATGGTTGGTACTGTAACACTTATAAGTGAACATAATCAAGTTTTGGTGGTTGGTACTGTAACACTTATAAGTGAACATAACCAAGTTTTGATGGTTTATGTGACATTATATCACAATAAGACTGATAATATGTTGCTACAAATCTATCGTTTTTGGTTCTGCATGTGTTTCCAGTAAGAAGAATGTCTTGCTGCATACCATTAGGTCAGTGAGGCAAGCAACACACAAATACTAAGTCATAACTCTATTTACACCAGTTCTTTATAAGATATTAATTATTTTTCATAATGGCTTGTTACTGTATGGCATGATCTACAGATCAGTGGTTTGTGAGACATTCTATCACACTAGGACTGATAACTTTTTGAGTCTTTCTCCACTGACCTTGTACAGATTTTTTGATAAGAAGTTCAAAAAAACATCTCCATTGTATCAGGCCAGTAGCAATAACTGATATTTTATAAGCAACTGATATAAATAGCATTTTGAAAGAGGTTTTACATATTGCATGATAAGCTCTGGTATCGAATGAAAGACCTTGCTGCCAGTGGTTGAGATGCTCTCTTATTGGAAACCATTATAAAACCTACTTTGAAGGTAATAAGCTGATAAACCAATGTGGCATGATTGTTACAAATTTTAAATACACTAACTTGTTTAAACTATAAATCATATTAACTTTCAATTCTATTATTAATCTTTCATATTAAATATAAATTTTTTTTCACTGACCACTTCAAGTCAAATCTGTATTTGATAACTTGTAGCTTATATCTGGAAAAAATACTAACTGTTTAGAAAAGCAGATTCTGCAATTAAAAAAATGTGATAAAATATTAAGTACACAATTTCACTAGCAAATAAATGATGATTTCTAACATTATGAATACTGTTCTACGATACCATGACAGTATTGGTGATTACACAGCCTGACAATTGTAGTTTCTTTTAAACTTGAGTATAACTTCTGTGAAAAAAACAACAACTAATTTTCTCTTATGGTTTATTCTCATTTCAAAAAAGTAGTCCTGTTGTCTGACAGATGTCTTTCTTTTCATTAATTTCCAGTTGAAAACACTGACCTGTCTGTTGTCTGCATTATCAGGAGGAGCTGATGGATGAACAGAAGATGCAATGGAGGATGTAACTGTTGAGTGACTTGCTCCTATGTATAAGTAATAATGAGTATTATAAAAATTCACACTACATGTACTAACTCAGTATATAACATTGTGGTTTGTGGTACAAAGTCTAAAAAGAACTATATCCATCAATAAGCATCACTTTGAATTTGTTACAGTTAGCTCCATTGACTACAATAGTATATACAAGGTAGGGCTAAAAACAAAACATGAAAGAGAATAGATAAAAATGGGTAATTATTCTAAGTATAATTAAAAAAACTGGTAACTATGTCATCTACACCCAAGTATTAGATTACCTAGATAAATTTCTGTATTGATAACTATGGTGATAATAAAGGTTACACCTAGCATTAATAAAGTTAAAATTAATTATTCATTTAAGTTTTTTCAAAAATAATATGTATATATTCTACCCCTGCCTTTAAGTGTGCTTAACATGTTTTGCTGGTACTTTATTGGTACTTTCACAGAAGTAAATTACTGGTACCTAAAAAAACAGCTGACAATAATGACAAAATATTAATAAATGGGCCAAATTAGGCCATTGAATCAAAGTATGTAAAGTTACTGGTATCTATAAACAGCTAACCATAACAATAAACTGAAGTAAACATTTATGTGAATAATAAATAAAATTTACTTATTAATAAAAATAATTAAGCAGTTTGTTATATTTATGAAGTGAAATATAAAATGTAAAACGAATCATTAAATAATAGAAAAAGTGGAAAGAAGGTGAAAAAAGGTGATAATAAGCAAGTAGTAACACAAGATGCTGAGCAGTTCAGAAAAATCTTTAAAGCTTTATTACATAAATATGTGTATTTCTACCTACAGTGCCTTGCAAAAGCCTTCACCCCCCTGTGCTAGTAATAAATTTTAGGTATTTTCTTGTGAAAGACAACCTAAATAGCCAAAAATATTTATTATATTAATCTCAGACCAGTTGCTAAAGATTAAAAAGGACAAAAGGTACATTGTTACCCAATTTAGTGACATAACATAAAAAAATCTTGTAAACACGTTGCAAAAGGCTTCACCATTGTTGATTTAATGTCACTTCCCTGTTAAAGTAAATACAAGTGCTATGGAGCCATGTGAAAATATACTTTAGGTCATATAGAGCCATCAGTATTGATTTAAGTAGAGTATTTTGAAAGTTAAAATTTGGTTTACTGTTACATATAGAAAATGATGAGAAAACAATTTCTACAGACCTAAAGGAGAAGATCGTTCAGAAGCACAATTCCAGAGAAGGCTATAAATCAATTTCAAAGGTTCTCAATTTGACATTAAGTACTGTAAAACTGGTTGTGAAGAAATGGAAAGTGTGTCACACTACCTCAACCTTGCTAGGATCAGATCACCCTAAGAAAGTCTGCACTCGAACAAGCAGAAAAATCATCAGAAAAGCAACTGTCAAGCCAACAGTGACTCTGAAGGAGCTGCAAACTTCAATAGCAGCAATTGGAGTTATTGAACACACCTTAACAATATCATGTACCTTACACAAAAAAAGCTTGTATGGTAGGGTGGCAAAAAAGAAACCACTGCTGACAAAGATGCATCTTAGATCGTGAATGGGCTATGCTCGTAAACATTTCATTAACCCTACAATGTGTCAGAAAGTTCTATGGTTAGATGAGACCAAAATAAAACTTTTGGGGTTAAATGACAAATGGTATGTATGGCAGAAACCCAAAACTGCTCATGACATGGCAAATACAGTCCCAACTGTCAAGCATGGTGGTGGGTCCATAATATTGTGGGGATGTTTTTCTGCAGCTGGCACTGGAGAACTTGTACACACTCAAGGGATCATGGACAGTGTAAAATATACACAGATGTTGGAGGTAAACCTAAAGAAGTCAACTGAAAAATTAAAACTTGGTTGAAAGTTTACATTTCAACAGGACAATCCCAAACACAGATCATAGGCAACACATGAATGGTTTCAGAGAAACAAAATTAAAGTCCTCGACTGGCCAAGCCAAAACCCAGACCTAAATCCACTCCAAAATCTGTGAAGAGACTTGAAATATGCTGCCCATTAAAGACATCCTTCCAACTTTCAAGAACTGGAGGATAACTGCAAGCATGAGTGGACAAAAATACCTCCAGCATACTGTGAAAAGCTTGTAGAAGGTTATCCAAAACGACTTTCAGCTGTCATTGCTGCCAAAGGAGCTTCAACCTAATATTAACTGAATAATCATATTAGGGGGTGAAGATTTTGCAACATGTGTTTTCAAGATTTTTTTGTGTTATAACACTTAAGTGAGTAAAAATGCACCTTTTGTTCTTTGTAATCATTAGAAACTGGTCTGAAATTAATATAATAAATATTTTTGCAAGGCACTGTAAGTTGATGTTGTACTTTCTCACTTGTAATACAACTCACTTTACACTGCTTTATTTTTCTTGGCAATAGACACAGATCATGTTAGATGTGAAAATAAAATAAGGCTCCTGAAGGTGTGTTTGTTGACTTAAGCTCCTGAAGGTGTGTTTGTTGACTTAAGCTCCTGAAGGTGTGTTTGTTGACTTAAACTCTTGGAGGTGTGTTTGTTGACTTTTACTCTTGGAGGTGTGTTTGTTAACTTAAAGTCTTGGAAGTTTGAAGTAACCTGTTGGTACCAAGCTTGACTGTAGGTACTTGTGCTGTTGAAATGCTTAAGTCAACAAACACACCTTCAGGAGCTTAAGTCAACAAACACACCTCCAAGAGTAAAAGTCAACAAACACACCTCCAAGAGTTTAAGTCAACAAACACACCTCCAAGAGTTTAAGTCAACAAATACATCTCCTCACTCTAGAGATACTCGCTGTAGCTGTCTTTTCCACCGGCCTTTTGACCTCATCCTGGAAACGTAATATATTTTAAGTGAACCAATGTCATTTTATTGCTGTTGTCTTTGTCCATTTTTAAATTATAATGAATAATATATTTTCAAACCAAGAAATACACATGCATGTACAAACATTTCACAAACAAGAAAATTAAAGGATTAATGAATGAAATTTATTAATCAAAACAACTAACATGATGCAAATGAAAAAAAAATCTCAAGTATTATGACTGAAAATCATCTGACATAATGAGAAAAAATATATCCTGAACAGACATCTACTGTACTTTAGTAGATGTACAATGAAGTATATTGGAGGGAGAGAGATCTTACCAATCATTGCAGTGTGGGAAAACTTCAAAGAAAAGTTATTTGTTACCGAAATAATGTGATATGATTTGGAGTATCCATTTACAACAATCAGATATAATTAAATGTTATTCATCTTCAATAAAAAGCAATTTTAAATTTTAATACTGTGCATTATTTAAAAACGTGCTATATTAAAAGTAATGTATTATTTGAAATATTATCGGATTTTAGAGCAGAGAAAGCTAGTCTGACTGGAGGTACAAGGAATTCAATATTCAATACAAAATTTGAAACACTAACTATTAAGCAGAGTGACAAATTCTACAGAGGCAAACAAAATCTGGGAGTAACAGCAAAGGTAACAACAACGTTTATGATTTTACTTATTACTGCTGACTGCATCAAACAAATTAAATTCATTAGTTCATTAATACCCACTTAAGTGATCCGAGTTTTAAGCAACATTTGCACACTATCGAAAGGAAAGGTGAACTTAAAAACCAAATATTTCTATTGGTAAATAACATGATTGTTCACAGACTGAATTTATAGAACATTCTTGGTCCACCAGACACAAGGTTGATCATCAAGGATGTTTTCAATGTCTTCTTAAAGGACATTGTCAGAGGATTTGTAGTCCTTCTTGACCTAGAAGTGACTCAAAAGACCTGACAGACAAAGGATTGACATTGATGATGCAAGCTGGTAAAACACAGTCTTCAGAAGGACAAGAGATCCTGAGGGGAAGCTATGGTTGTTTGCAGTATTTCCTTCACAAACAGTGATTTTCTTTTCTACCAGCTCTGACCTGCTGTATTTCATTTACTTATTTCCAGCTGCTAATAGTTTACAGATGTTGGCATCAGAAAGAATTATTTTCTTAATGCTTCTCCTGTCTTTGGAGTAAGTGTCTTGGAACTAACACCTGAATGAAGAGTTTTGAGGTGTGTTTTTCAAGCAACTCTCCCAGCTCATTTAAGAAGGAGACATCTGCATTTATGGATGAATCATTAGTGTTGTAAGGCCTAGTTGTTTGCTTTTCAATAACAAACTAAGCTCATCACTGGTGGAAGGAACAACCTCCTTCATGCCATCTTCCTCTTTGTCTGATAATTCATCTTCAATAGTTGCTCCAATTTCATCAGTTCTTACACTTCATCGTCAGGAATTCCTTCCCTCTATCTTTTAGTTACAACACCTTTTGACTAATTCTATCACACTCATGGGTGGCTTTGACTTCAAAAGTTTGCAGCAAAAGGTTGTAATCTGGTCCCCCATCAAAGAGTACAGCTTATCGGAGACAAGAAAATCTTCTGTTCCATCAAAAGCATTTGAAATGAAGTTGTTCTTCAGAGCAGTGATTGTTTTCAAGAGATAGGCTTTCCTAGCTTGTGACCAGAATTGGATCATGCCATCTCGGGCTAGTGATAGGATTCTCTTTGGTTGTTTTCTCAGTTACTCCAACATCATTCACTTGAATATTCCCAGTGGTCTATATCTATTGGGAAGTGTGAAAAAAAGTAATATGCAGCAAAAATATGCAACCCTAAGTTCAACTGACTTATAAAGCACTGAGGTAAGCTGATTGGCTGGCTGATAATCAGTAGTCCTCAGCCTATTGCCAAAGAGTTAAGTATTCATTGAACATAAAGGGGTGGTCATAATTGAGTTACATGTACCCATCTTGATCGACTAACACGTAACTTGGTAAACCTCAGCATAATGAACATGAATTGCATGTAGAAAGCCTAACAAGTCAGAAAATTCCACTGAAGCAGCAGGTCGATTGCAATTGTTGCTGACTTCACACAGTGTTTTCATGTAGGTAGGCTAGGCCTAGAGCTTTATTGACACAGTATGAACTGAAAGCAAAGTGACAATGAGCAGACGGTGCATGTAGGCTTACCCAATCATAAATAGAAGTAAGCATAGACTTGAGTGGTATTAGCCCAATAGGAGATTCTGAAAATTCCCTCTGATATTTTTAAAATCACAATTTTTTATGACCGAAAAAAAAAGCATTGTGCAGGGTAGAAAAATTTTCCCCAAATTAATAATCATTAACATACAAATATTTGGAACATGAGAATAAGTTAACAAACACACTCTCAAAATTTTAAGTCAATAAACACATCTCCAAAAGCTTAAGTCAACAAACACATCTCCAAAAGCTTAAGTCAACAAACACATCTCCAAAAGCTTAAGTCAACAAATACATCTTCAAAAGCTTAAGTCAACATACACATTCCAATAGCTTAAGTTAACAAACACATTATGAAGAGCTTATGTCAATGAACACATCTCCAAGAGCTAAGTCAACAAACACACCTCCAAGAGCTAAGTCAACAAACACACCTCCAAGAGCTAAGTCAACAAACACACCTCCAAGAGCTTAAATTAACAAACACACCTCTAAGAGCTTAAACCAAAAAAAATTCAAAGACCTTAAGTCAAATTCTCCTATAATTTAGAACACACATTTTTTTTCTTCATATAAAATCTGCAGACCAGAAAAAGAAACAGTTAGGTTTGAATTATTTTTACTGAACTAGTGGTTGAAGGTGTGTGTGTATATAACTCTAAAACTACTCAACTTAAGGTTCAATTTTCATATTTTTAACACATTTTATTATAAGCATGATGTTATGCACACTGCAGTAAATTATAACTTTAAAAAAAGAGATAAGGTTTTCAGCTGAATCCTACTCCTTTTCGGAACACTTAAAAAACCTAGTTAAAAATATACAGTCATTTCTATAATTTCCAACAATGCTTAACTTTCTTAGAACAGAACATTTTTTTTTATTATCTGACCAGAAACAAGCTCAAACATTTTATCTAGTTACACTGTTATAAAGCTCTGTTGCTCAACAAAGAGGATTGGATTTTCATACTATGACAAACACATCTCTATTTGTGACCTTATTATGTAATGGCTATAACTTTAGTGCAAATGGTGAATTAGATTAACACACATTTTCAAATTACATTTTAAAATGTACATGTAAAACAGGTAATTTTCAAATTACTTGTAAGATGTACATGTAAAACAGGTAATTTTCAAATTACTTTTAAGATGTACATGTAAAACAGGTAATTTTCAAATTACATTTAAGATGTACATGTAAAACAGGTAATATTTTTTTGCTATGAGGAAGAGCTTGAGGATTTAAATTTTTCCTCTTGGCATAGCTTTACGGGGAGTAACCTATATGCAAAATGTGTCTTATATAAATTTTTGGGAAAAACTTAATGCAGTAGTTTTATAAACTGTATCCTATTTCAGCAAGAGATAAGGCTACATCACCCCCCCCCCCCACCTCCTTTTGACCATCAGTTAATTCCAAAAACTCCACTCCAGCAATTAGTTTTCATGATTTTTTAGTTCAGAAAGGTAATTTAACAATTATTTTTACTTTCTCATTACAAAAACTGATCAGGAAATGAAATTTTAAAACAATGTTCTTTTTCAATAATCTGAACGATGAATTTTCATGATTATTTGCACTAACATAATAGTTCAGTATAAATTGTTTGAGTTGATATATTTCAGCTGAAACTTATTTTATCTTGTGCACATATTTTTTTAATGACTTAATCTATACTTGAGAACTTTTTTGTTATGTTGGTGACCAAAGTCCAATAAATTCTTACCATTAGGAAAGAGTTAAAATTACAGAACCTTGGAATCAAGATCTCTTTATTTTTCATTCACCAACTCTGTGTAGCATTTTAATATTATTACACCATACTGTATTTCCAAAAAACTATTAATGAATGCTACATAGTTGCAAGCTGGTAGGGTTTTGATAATGTAAAATAATAAATATTGAGTAAATTAGTAACTAGTTCAACCACTATCAATCCTTTCACAATTATGATATAAATGCTAAAGTACTTTTGTGATGAAAAATAAAAATATTCTCTTGTATATAGCATACAGTTATAAAATTGTCTAATCACAATCTTTTTATTTTTTCAAAGAAAATTTTTGATTTGTAAAAACTTTATCACTCTTCATAGTGAGGAATCTAACATGACAATGGCTATCACACAGAACACCATCATTAGTGGAAGAAGCAGCTGTA
>NW_013667886.1:185840-193321 GCF_000517525.1 Limulus polyphemus | reverse complement strand
CTCATTCTCTGTGTTTCATTTGCTGTTCTTGTATTGCTGCCATCAAATCTGCTAAGCTGTAGTTTGATTTGCCACTTCTCGTTTCCATCTTTTTTTTTGTCCCATTCTCTGACACCAATTTGTTACGTATCTGCTTGTTTGTGAATTTCCCATAGAAATTCTTTCCGAGAAACTTCAGCAATACAAGTCCTTTCTTAATTAAATCAAGTTTATTCTTTCTCATTACAAACTTGGTAATACACTTAATTTCCACAGTCACATTAAACTTAACTACTTTTGTAAACACACGCTATAATTCACACACATTACTTCCGGTGCCTACTGCTCGCTTGACTCAATTATCTCAATTATCTATCTCTGGCTTATATACTAAAAAAGAGGGCATCTAGCAAATGCTGGGACATTCGTGAGTTTGCCAGCTAAGTCAGGAACCTTCTAGAATCTTATGACGTGTTACCAGTGTAATGTGACTTATCCTGTCGTAAGAATACTTTGTTTCAAATTTCAACTGTATAATCTTTAAAACCTCTTACATAAATTTCAAACATTTTTATATGTAAAACTTCATATTTTATGTATTATTTCCTCTACCCTAAATCTATACAGGGCTGGTCAATTTGAACAACCTTGTAACCTCCAAAAGGACAAAAATCTAAATAACTGGAAATTACCCTTTTTCTTTCAAGAATGACTTAAATTTGTAACATGAAATTACATTTGTTTATCCAAATAGTTATAAACTCATAACAGTATACATCCATTTATTCTTAAATTTTTTTATTGCCCTTTGAACTGTGTCATAAATCACTGGCAAATGTGCAGCTCACTTTACACTCTCAAATTACACCATGCACGAACTACTTACGAGCATACCTCGTGAAAAATTTATATTATTATTATTATATATTTACCTAATCTAACCTTAAAAGCTGAAAAAGTTGAAGATCACACAACTAGATTTGGTGAATTCGAAGACTGAGGTGCTGAACTATGTGGTCATAGTGAGTATAGTTCAATTCATAAGCATGTCTGGGTAAGCAAATGTCACCATGATGATGGAGATGCAAAGGATACCATACTATCACCCAAGGATAAATTCACAACTGAATTAATTTTCATGGTGGTCAACCAACTTGTCACTGAATTGAAATACTGTCTTGATGCATATCAAAATGTTGCCACCAAATTTGGATTCCCTTCCAAATTATCATCTCTTTCATGTCAAGAAATCAGCCAAGCTGCAAAATGTCTTGTCCTTTTCCAAACGATGTTGAAAACGAGGTAAAAAATGAATTGATCCAGTTTTCTACACTGGCAAATCCAGAGCTTTGACATTCATTCACATAATCTGAACCAATAGAATTAGTGGAGTTAACAATGTTCTTCTTTCCCCACAGACATGTCCTTATCCAAACATTTCCTAATGCTGAGATAGTACTGAGAATATACTTGTCGATGATAGTATCAAACTGCAGTGGGGAGAGATTGTTTTCAAAATCGAAATGAATAAAAGTGAGTTCAGAAACAGAATAGAACAAAGCTGACTAAACAGTTTGTCTATAACGAACATATAATGTGACATACTTCAAACTCATTGACAAGTTCAGTTATCATAAAGCCAACAAAAAGAAAATTATGGCTTTATACAGGTTCCAATGAAGTTGTCATCATGATCATTCATGAGTGAATAAAATGTGACTGCACACATTTGTAATTTGTCTATATTGTTTCCAATGTATATCATTAAAATGTTCTCACATGTATATGCTTAACATTTTGATTTTGACATTGAAGCTGACTCAGTTCACTAGAGATCAATACATCTATAATGAGAGGGGGGAGGAGAATTTTCTTCTCATACTGCTCTGGACCCAAGCTACCCTTAATCCATCACTGATTTTAAGTCATGTTTACCCTACCACATAGTTCTTGTTATGCCTGGAGCTTGCCCAGTGTGGTAATAAATTCTCACTGATGCAACAAAACAAAAAATGTGGGAACACTACAATCTAGCATGCACAAGACCCATATTTGAAACAATATTGCTACATAATATGATCTTTGGGGTAACAGAAATGTGAAGAAATATTATTCGTAACAGATTATCTTATTACATACAGGCTAATATATAAATTTAGTCTCAAAAATATAAATAATACAGGTAGAGTGGAAGTACTAGATAACTCAATAAATTATTTTGTGCTTACAGAATCATTTAATGAAATATGATAATTCAAAGGCAACATGCATTCATCAAATGGAAATCTTGCCTTACTAACCTGTTTCCTTTTCTCAAGAGTACTTGTTTCCTGGATGACCACAAAGATTTGGACTTAAGTCTAGTTAGATTTTTAAAAAACTTTGATAAAATGTCACAAAAAAAAAGACTAGCTAAGAAAATCAAATTAGTAGGGATGAGTAAAGACTATAGTTAATGGATTGTACAATGGTGGAAAGCGAAAGGTTGTTATTAGTTCAAGTTATCATCATATACAGGTAATATAAGCTATATACTAGTTTTGTATATATTATATGTTATTACTTACATTAGTTTTTGATGGTTAGTTTCTTTTTTATATTAATAACTGTTGTAGCTTTCCTTTATAAACATTATTTTTATTGAACTTTCTACTTTCTTGAGGCATATCATGTTTCCTTAACAGTTTTTACAGAAGATTTAATATTATTTATAACTTGTGTAGCCAGTTCTATGTATTTGTTAAGTGGTATGATTAAAGTACAAGTTGTAAAACCTTTAGAAATCATATACTGCATTTAGAATGTTTTTTTGTACTACATTCAACATTGTTACATTTTCATGGACAATTCAGGTATTATTTTTTTATTATTTATTATTTTGTATCTTCACAAACATTAGTTTTGGCTGTACTATGGGAAAATTACTGCTACAAGTTCAACAAAGTAACCTGTCAAATACAGATGACTCTGACATTACACAAGAGTTGTATTCAGTCAAAAGACAGGCTAGGTAAATTTGGAGAAAAAACAAGCATGTTACACTAAGGTCACATTTTCCAAACAAATTTCTTCTATGACAATAGTTCAAGCCAACAGCTAGTGCTTCCATATTTCTGATGTAAAATATACTATATTATTCATTTATTGTTGCTTTCAGGTATTGGTTATACTATTTAGCATATCAAATAGCAATGGTTTTATTTTTATATATTGTCCATTATTATACTATAACTACAAAGATTGTTTTGCATTGTTAGCTTAGTACATGTACTTAGAACTAACCCCAATCTCTTAAAATGATCAAACATCATGACATATTGTTAGAATTGCAATCAAAACTATCGTTAACAGAAAAAGATACAGAAATGCTAAAATAATGCATTGTAATCTATATAAGTAGAAATGTAAGAGAAGTATATTTAATTAGCTACACTAATTGCCAAGTTGACTTTTAGTCTTGCTCTAAGTACATAGCTTGCTCTGATCAAAAGTTAATATTAAGTAATGGAGTCCAGTCATATTGGACCCTTGTTACTGGTGGAGTACTTCAGGAATCAGCACTTGGGTCTTTTCTTTTTATTTACTTAATGATATTGACCATAATTAGTAAATTGGTAAAGTAAAAAACTCTGGTATTTTTATTTGTATTCAGTACAACGAGGTAATACAGATTAACTTGGATCATTTGGTAAGTTTGACAAATATTTAATAAATGACCTTTAATTATAATAGTGCAAGGTAATGCATTTGGATTATCATAACTTGGATCACATATTAATAATAGTTAGGAACCCACTACTGACTAATCAGTCAGATTGGAGAAAAAGAGCTTGGCATAGTAGTAGATAAGCCACTCAATCAATTAAGCCAATGCTCTGTTACTAGTAGTAAAGCTAATACTGTAATAGCATTTTAGCATATATTTATAAATTATAGAAAAATATATAGATTACCAATAAAAAAACAGGTAATTATCTCCATACAAGTCCCTATTTAGGCCTAACATGGAATGCTCTGTAGTTTTGGTCTCCTTATCTATGAAAAATACTGAATTACTGGAAAGGTTTCAGAGGAGGACTAAGCTGATTCTAGGGATAGAATGGTTATCTCACAAGGATAGCTTAAAGTCTCTTATTTTCTCTTGAGAAAAAAGGGTAAAAGTGGCTCTTATTGAAGTTCACAAGGTTATTCAGAGATTGATAAGATAAAAGCCTCTGATTTTGTTAGTCTATATTCAAAGCTAATATGACAATACAACACAAGTTTAAGATTTGGAAAAGACCAAGTTAATAGATAACTTTTTTCTTCTAACATACAATTAGCTCAAGAAACAGAAGACATCAGCACTTTACAGGAGTTTCAAAGGAGAACTTATTATTTCCTGAAACAGAGGATAAGTGGTGTAAATGTTTATTTTTCTCAAGGTTGGTTATGCACATACAGCCTTTAACTTCCACATGGTTCGTTGTTGTTCATATGTTATTTTTACAGTAACTATTATATGCCAAATATCTGTAATTAATTGATACAAGTTGTTCTTTAGTACATGATTGCCCTCAATACATCTAGAAATACCTAGAAGTTTAGTGAGAAAGGTATACCTTCTAAAAGTGCTCAGAATATTTGGTTTCTTTATTTCCAAGATATTGTGTGAGGGTAGTCTGAAATATTACATATTTTTGTTAATTAGGTTCAACTGTAGAATATCAAATTTGTTAGATTGTTCTATAACATTTTTGGAGTAATTGAAGGATGTATCAGTGGACTGCTTTCACTTTTTTTTTTCTCTTCTTATTAAATACCACAAATGTGTTACCTACTTTTAAGCAAATACTTTATGGACAGTCTTAAGCATTAATTACTTCTTCTTCGTTCAATCTTAATCCAAGTATTTTGTATTAGCCAATAATTTTTACACATAGCTGGCTGACCCTGACAGCAAACCTAAAGGGCAAACATGTTTGGTGATGGGGATTCAAACCTGTGAACTACAGATTGTGAGTCAAGTGCCCTAACCACCAGGCTTCATTACTTTCTACTTTGCTATAAATAAATTGTTCATACGTTGTTAAAAACAGGCTGAAAAGAGTATGATAACATAGAAAAAAAAACAGCACTACTGATTTTAAACAATGCAAAGTGGAAAAAAACAAAGGCACTGTTCTTGCTAAAAGAAAAAAAAATGTTAATGATTCTTATGAAATGGAAAACTTTTTTACCACTTTTCAATATTACTGGTGTTCTTATTACCATACACCAATGATATGTTTAAACTGCACAATAACCCAAAGTCAAGCAGAAAATAAGGTGAAAACGTTACAAGTTAATTACTTATTCTTCATAGTTAAAAGTAAGAAGAACATTGAATGGAAAATGTTCATTTACAGTGAGACCATCATGACTGCCAAATCTTGGTTTCACCATACTGCAACTTGTGAAAGTCAAATAGTTATTAACATTTTGAACTGCATGCAATATGTACGATTTTTCAAAAAATTGATAACATTATAGATGTGTGTAAGAAATGCAAGTTCGTGTTAACTTTCTACATAATTTCAATGTTTATGAATTATATATATATATATATATATATATATTGTATTCACACTTTTTTTTCATCCAAATTTTGTGAAAACAATTTTATTAGGTGTTATGATTGAAATTAATAAATAATATGTGATGGTTCTGAATGCAATTTCAATGTTAATAAAGTATTATTAATTTGAATTCCGCTAGATACACAAACTGACAAAGATCCTGTAACTTGTGTAACCGTAACCGAGCGTGTGAGCCTACGTCTCACCAAGCACATTTCCATGTCTTGTTTCAGCTAATTAATCAAAAGTTTAATGAAGAACCTACTGTACTGAATAATTAGTTCAAAATAACATAACATTTTACAGCAGCTTTCACTGAGTGTAGTCACGTTCAGATTTTAAAATATTACAACGTTTTCGACCCATGGGATCGAGTCATTATCATGCAAGTTGCCAGATGATGACTTCATACTATCACTATCAGTCGAAACATTGTAATGAATAAAATCCGTTTGTCTATTTGTTAATATTAATAAGCATAAACCTGTACAACTACTTGCGCTTTAAATTTAAAATAAAAATTTTTAAACTTGCTGTTATTGTATTTTTAAATTAAGTAATCAAAAGCTTACCTACCTCAAAAGTTATATATGCATGTAAATAACAGGCAACTTATTTCTCTGTAACAATACATATGTTCAACATATTACCGATGTCCAACATCAATAACTTACTAATATATTATATAGCACTAAAACACCACCTGATACCGAAAAGCTATGCTACTTATGCTAATAGTATCTCTCATTCTGAATAAGAACACGCCCTCTACTGTCAAACTAGTGCATTTTATGAAATAAAATGTTTATTTAAACTGGGGCCTCACAGGACCTGTTGGTTATAGCGTTCCGCGCTAGAAATACAAATAATAAATTCTCTATAGTGGTTCAGATATGTCAGTTACACTTTTTACTGGATTTGCTTCTACCGCAGACACACACAAACTTCCTTCGAACCCAGATTCCATTCACCTCCACAATAAATACGAACATGAAAATAACAAGCAGTTATTTTCTCTTATTTAAGCCTCAATTTTAATAGATCTAACACACAATTAAAAACAAAAATTCACCATAATAACACTCACACTGGTTTCTACATTCTCTGGTATTACATCCACGAAATCAAACAAAAATAATTACATTTAAAAACCTTATATACATAGCTTCAATACTCTGCTCAACGAACAACATGGATGAGGAAATGAACTTTATAAAGCTTTCTTTCACACCCATCAATAAATTTACATCAGTTATTGTTTTAAAAAAATAACTCACACAAACACAATAATAAAAGCCTTAAAACTCAATTAATAAACAAAACTGACACTAATGAACCAAATAACAATAACACAACATTAGAATGTAGTTTACTATTTATCCCTGAAACCATTTAAAAATAAATCACACTTGGAAGCTCCCCTCTCCAGTGGCACAGCGGTATGTCTGCAGACTTACAACGCTAGAATTCAGGTTTCGATACCCGTGGTGGGCAGAACACAGGTAGCCTATTACAAACAACAACAACACACTTAGAAAAAATTGGCCACTACAAATAAAATTTCGGTTGACTTCATATAATGTTTGTTTGTAGTATAAGTACAAAGCTACACAACGGACTCTCTGTGCTCTGCTCACCACGGGTATCGAAACCCGCTTTTTAGCGTTGTAAGTCCACAAACATACCGCTATGCCACTGGGGGGAGGGCTCAAATTCATATAGAAAACCTGGCCTTAAACTAAAATCATTACTAAATATAATTTATTTAGAATCACACAATAATAACGTCATTTATAATAACTGCCCAAAATTATACATTAGACAAACCGTAAGAAAATTGGAAACCAGAATCATCTAATATAATAAAAAAATGTTACATTAGCAATACAAGAACAGCAAAAGAAA